>NW_024542169.1:0-100834 GCF_016758785.1 Suillus bovinus
GGCGTAGACGATCGCGTATGTTAACGATAGCACGGCGCAACAAGTGTCATGATGCCGAATTGACGCGAAGACGGCGTATGACATTGGTGGCGAAGTGGCACAGTCAATCGAGGATCGCACGAGACCAGAATATACATGAAGCGAGAACGAGGATGTGGAGAGTGTATGATCTGATTATGATGCACGCACGGGAAACCATGCAAGTATTTAAGATGAGCGCACCAGGAGCGGGGATGGACGGCGAACACGAGAACGATCCCCCGAAACAGTAGGGAGCGGTGCTAAAGAAGAAGTGGTTGGTAAGGCACAAGGAGTAACCATGTGGTACTCACGAAAATTTAAGGATGCTGGCAGGCAAAGTGACGAAAGGAGGATGTATCTCGGGAGAGGTTGGACATGACGGATCAAACTTTGAGCGGAAGGACGTGATAATACTACGGCAAAGAGCGAATTCGAGTTGAAGGAATATGTTTTGTTGCACAGATTCTCGAGTGGATTGAGGACCGGGACACATGTGGAATTGGAGGAGGCTGACCGGTTAGTAATCGATGACCGGTTCCGTGGAAACAAATTAGGATGAGGGAGTTGTGATTGGGTGGCGGTACACTATCGAGCACTTACTACGGGAGTTGTATGCGTTAAATAAGGCGCAGCCATGTGTTTATTTTTTCACTTCCTTGTCGACATCGTCTCGTCCTCATTTGAAGCAGTAAAGCCATACAATGCGTGTGCTGCAACTCGTTTGCTGAACCATCCATAACGAAACCGCCGGACACCAGCTCACGTCGATCAATCCTTTTCCGCAAACCCTTCCTCCGGATGTAAGCCCCATCCACTATACTACCCTTTCCAGCAACATGCAGGCCAATACTCACAAGTCCCTCCTTCCGTACCTCCAAATCCTCCGTCAACCCAACCTACACCTCCTCAGCCCTCTCAACAGCCAACAGGCCAATCCCTTGCTGCACAGCGTACAACTGAATTAATCGCAGGTCAATTCCCACCAGTACAAGCCGAACAGCAGCACCCAGCTCAGCAGCCCCAGCCCCATTTCTACCCCCCTCCTACCCAGTCCCAATTCCAGATCCAACAAACCCAGTTCCCGCATACCCCACAGTTTTCCCAGAGTCAGTTTTCGCAACCCCATCATCCTCATGTCTCATCGCAATCGCACACACGCCCTCACGTTCCAACGCAATCGCACACTCACGTCCCATCCCAATCCCAATCGTATGCCCGCCCTCATGTTCAGTCCCATACCCAATCTCAACCTCAGCTTCATGCCCCTCCAAATCCACCCCGACAGTCTCAACACTATTCGGGGCCGTCAGATCCGTATTACCTTCAGAGCGATATGTATTATACGATCAATACGCAAGGGAATCAGAGTGCACCCAGTCTTGTGAGTCTCTTTCTGCTTCTTTTGGTCTTGGATTTTTTGGATGGTGGCGTACGTAAACATATTATTGCCCCTATGCATTGTTCTTTTTCGGGGCTCCGTGTCTTGTTCGCTTCCATTTTTTCTTCAGACACAGTTGGACAGCATGGCTAGATAGATGCACCAGCCTTTGTGTCTCGTTACCTTTTTTTCTGCAGTTCAACGGCATACGAGGGCGTGTATATATGCGCCCATGTTCGCTTCACGCTTCTCTCATTTTTATCTTGTCTTGAATGGCACTGATCATGATCATTTCATGCCATCCTCCCATTTTTCTACTCCTTCACACCATCCGACACGCAACGTTCTCACTTCCTCGATCATGCACGACTTGTTATCAACTTTTGAAAAACTGACTGATTGACAGCACTCGCACACGCAGAGCATGACCACTCTTGTGGGTATCTTTAACGCTTTGTATTTAAGCGCCCTGGCAGGCATGACA
Source organism: Suillus bovinus (assembly GCF_016758785.1). Classification (NCBI taxonomy): domain Eukaryota; kingdom Fungi; phylum Basidiomycota; class Agaricomycetes; order Boletales; family Suillaceae; genus Suillus; species Suillus bovinus. The sequence continues at coordinate 1,884 of NW_024542169.1, forward strand.
TTTCTATCCCTACGCTTTGTCCTGTGTCAGGCGCATACGTGCATATATGCGCCCACATAGGGATAAATTCCCTTTTTTTAATATTTCGTGCCCTATTTTCTTTTTTTATTCTGCGGCACTGGTCTGTTTGTTATGTGTGCCAGTATGAGATGCTATCTGCTTCTGTTATACTCTGCTCCTTATTTTCATCTTCGATCTTGAATCACGCTGACGATCAATCATTTCACGCTACCCTCCCTGCTCTCTTCCGCGGGACCCCTAACACGGAACATCCTTATAAATTTCCTGGATCACACCCAACTTGCGATCACTATTTGATTCACAGCACGCACACTCAACGTCTCCACACTCGCTTTTTGCAACGTTTGGGCCTCATACGCTACCTGGAAATTCGCAAACGCCTTCTAGATTTTGCTGCGCGCTACTCAGGCACGTGGACGGAGCTCTTCACGCCTTGCTGTTAAGAAGCCTCTGTCTATCAGTTATCTCACATCGAGGAACGGATAAAGTTCTCTCGATAACCAGTCATCTCATAGTTTGGCGCGGCCTTCTTGCGCCCGAACACGTGATACAATGTTTATTGGCTGCGTACTGCTCATACACGACGCTCTTGACAAATTGTCATTGAGAGCTCATGTTATATCTAATCGAAGGAACGGAGAACGTTCTTTCAACGTGGGTTCAATACTTGGGGTTATGCTATGTTACGTTGTCGGACTTTGTCAGCCCCTTCAGGATATAATGGGCGCTTGCCTAACACTCGCCTTATCCTCTTGTTTGTGTACGACATGGGATGAAGTGCGAGTTATATTGATCTATGCATCTTGTATGTGGTTGCGCTGACGACGTTAGCCACCTCGTGGCAAATTAGCTCTCCGGCACAGTTGGCTCCCGAAAATCATCTTTGTACCTCGATATTGTTGCTACATTCTGTTTCTTCTATTGCTCCATACTGACGCTTATCTTTTCTTGCTCCACCTTCGACAGGTCCCTTGCTTGGACTCCCGCGCTCACACGACTCCGTCTCTCCGGCCTCGTACGCAAGCCACCCTACGTCCTCCTCATTCGACGATTCATCTTCGGGACATCCAGTATCGTCTGTGAGCTCGAGTAACGTGCACATGGCTTCACATGGCATGGGACATGCTGCAACTTCGTCGATCTCTACTGTCACTCCTGGATCGCCCCCAATCGTCGCAGCGCCACAGCAACAACAACAGCAGCAGCAGCGTGTGCAGATACGCCAGCGCCCGATTGTGCCGATAACTCCAGCAACTGCAACGGCTCAGGCAGGTCCTGCACGGCCTCCAATCGTACCAAAACCACCCGCTCCTCGCCCCGCAACAAACCGAAGGGCTCGGGCTCCAAAACGACCAAGGCCATCGACATCCCAAGGTGGCGAGGGTGGGGGTGGGGACAGTGACGATGACAGTGATGATGACGATGTGGTGGAATGGGCTGGACCATCTGTGCCTCCACAAGGCGCGGCTACAGGGATGGGTCAACGCAAGTGAGTGACATCGTACACTTGTTGGACCGGGAATAGTGTGCTGATTAAGTTTTGTACGTTTTCTTCATTTCTGCTTCTTCGCCTGCTTTTCGGGATCGTGTTTGAACCTCGTGGTAACTAAACTCATCTGTGTTGGCGCAACAACCCTGTTTGACACCATACCTGCTCGATACTGCTGGCTTCGATGGCGACCGCTCTGGTTATGTCAATCACTGGCTCCCATATCAACAAACTCGATTAATATTGCACGGTGTTGCTGCAGCCATAACAAACGCACTAACCTGGACTTGTGTATGACCTTGATGGCACGCATGATCTTGTATGCTGGATGGAAATTTGCTCGCTGCGCTCCATCCTTATGTTCTGGTTCTGATTGCGGTATCGTCTTTCTTTGTCACACAATTTCAGCTGATGTCGCGTTACCTGCATATTGACACCTGTCAATTGCGTCAAAACTGCACAAACATTATTGGTCTGTGATTGTGACGATATCTTTTTCTTCTCATTCCCGTCTGCAATGCGCGCTGGCCGGACATGCTTTTACTTGTGCACCTCCATATTTGTTTGTTCTTCCTCATTCTGATACCTTTTTCATTGGTGTTCTCACCTTTGGTGCGGATGGCTATGTTTTGTATTGATAAATATTCATCTTTTTTCTCCATTCCAACTTCCGACTGCGTTTTATCACATTTTTATTTCACTTGGCGCAACGTTTGGTTTGGCTTATTTGTGATGATTGCTGATACCCTACTGCTAAAACTTTTACACAACCTGCTTCAATTGACATGCAACCCGAACCGGTTATCTCTGCCGATGTTCTACTCCCGATTCCGGCTGTCTTTCCGGTTCGGGCACATCTGTTACCGACACTCTTACACTGCCGACTCGACATCTGGCTGTCTTCACTTGCTCTAATTCTTTGTCATGCTTCTTGATTTCTGATTCTACCGGCTTGGCAAACCCCGTCCTGCGACTCGGCTATATCCACGTTCTATACTCCATGCGAACGTTCTACACACTATACCCACGTTCTACACGCCTTCGTCGCCTTGCTTTCTCGCACTTGGTGCCTCATGAAAATACACGCACCCACAATGATGATGATTTTGCTTGCCTAATCGACTTGCTTCCCGTCCGGCGCTCTGCATGTTCCATCTTTTCGGCTCCGCGATACTTCACCCACTAACTACTGCTACGTATTTTCTACCTCATTCATTGATTTCTGACTTTGCGCTCTCACGAATGTCACTGCAGAACTGGAGCATGTACACATTGCAAACGTCTGAAGGTACGTTGTCGATCTTGTTACACTTCCATTCCGTGTATTATGGTGTTATGATTGATTGCTTACCAAATTCTTGGTCTCCTATCTATCATGAATTGATCCTTACAATCAACGACACGATGTATGTCGTCACATCTCCGGCCTACCTTTGCTCCGAACATGCCTTGGTGTCTCACCTGCCTCGACGGAAACTCATGCCCTCACTTTCGGACCTCCCTATGGACCACTGCTTCTCCTTTCTGGGGCTGTTACGCGTCCTTCACACGGCATCATTGTTGCTGCCACAACTGAAATTTGTTTAACCTCCGGTGATGGCTCGTAATTCTCCATACCTGCGGACTTCCATCCACATCTTCTGATATTACAAATGTTTGCTGCTCGGTCCCTGTCCTCCACTCGGCACGACGCGAATGTATGAATATACCCCGCAAATTTGTGCGCCGTGTTGCCGGCGCCTGATTCCTTTGATTATCGGAATTTGATCTCCCGAAATGGACCTTGTAGTCGCTGACTGATAATTTGGTCTTAGACTGCCCAATATTTTTTCACCAAAAGGTTTATTGTGCTTACAGACAATACGAGCTGCATATGCTGAGCTTGGTCGCTGCATTATGGTAGCCCTCCGCACATAGATTGGGGACCACACAGTCACAGTCAAGTCAACGTTGATCGAATAACAAAGTACGAACAGAGGTAGGAAGTATGAGTAAGTCTGACCTGTACACCACGAGATTTGGCGATTCTTGAGCATATATAGCGCTGTGTCGTTCGTCGTGCGGTAACAGCTAGGCTCCGTTGGACAACCGGGAAGCCTGCCAGCCCACACAAGAATTTGCCATTCCTTGCAGTTCTGAATCAGTTCTGCCATGAATCTTTGGAATGCTCGATCTCCTTCTCCGTATGCAATTGTCATGCTGATGTCAAAGATACCAATGAGGGAGTAGGCAACATCCTCGATGCGGGTTGTCTTTCTGCTCGCAGCCCAGGTCATCTTTTCCCAGGCACGGTTTGGCCCAGGGCGAAAGTTGCACAGGTCATTCACAGGGATTTTTGTAACCCGGGAAAGAGAAAAGATGACCACTGCGTCGTCCTTGTCGTTTTCATTATCTGTCAGGGATGTCCATTTAGGACCGTAGAACTTCATCCTGAGGGGTGCAAGGAGCTCCTGCAGCGTGCAGTCGCGAAGGAACCACTCGTCGATTCCTAGTGTCTCTAATGAATTCGATTTCGACAGATGCACGATGCATATATACGTATCGCGGTACCATCTGTACATCAAATGTGAACCACCTTCAGATCAGGAGAAAGACCCTGGCTTGCAGTCATAATTCAAGGTAGCCCGCCGCTAGCAAAATGGCCTAGCACTTACACATCATCATTGATGTGCCTTGGGTCTGGAGTATTCATTAGCATTCGAACACACATTTACTTGAGCATCTTTATTGTCACATGCCAGATGTTCAGAGAACATGCTTGTACAACGAAATGGCCGCTTTGGGTATCTGATCTCTTACAATCACGAGACATTGATTTGTGAACCATACTTCTCTTATCCCACATCTAAGGTTTGCAAGGGAAAATCAGTTTGGTTACAAATGATCCAGTCAATGACAGCTCAGGTATTGTACAAGAGATTCCGATCAGATAGGTACGAGGACAGCAGCGGGGATGTGCAACTCAGACTCCTTTGGCAAAACCTTCTGTGTTAAACTTTGCACGAGCCTCGCGCCATATCCGTAGCCGCTTCAGCGTAAGGGGACCTTGCTTGGGCTGCCACAGAGTGATGGCATTGACTTGCAACATCCCTTGAAGCTTCTCTCCAATAGCCTTGTCGTCGAAATACAATCCAGCAAAGTCAAGAATGTTGCTGGGTTCCACTGCGATGTTGACACGTGCCATGAATGGCACATCGAATCCGATCCGGAGGTTGTCGAACAGGCCACAGTCGAAAACGATACCAACTTTGAGGGACGTCGTGAGCAACGGGTTTGCACTGAACATTTGTATGAATTTGAGTACTCCCGAGGAGCGTTCAACCTCGTGACATGTCGGTTTGTGGGTAGACCTATCATCGAGTGAGGACTCGATATTTTATCAAGCACGGGCAGTACTCACCAATTTTTCTTTTGACACTGTACACAAGAAGGCGCACGACGTACGTCAGCCCTTCAGATTTCGATTTCATGGCAGTCGGAGATCCTACCTCTTTTGAGCAATACCAGATGCTCTTACACTAAAAGCAGTTTGCAACACTCGATGAACGGCTGCGACAGTATTCAGATATTTGACCACCACTTTGCGCATTTCAAAGGTCTCTCCAATTTTGTCTGACATTGCGCGCATTGTAAGGCGAAGTTCTTCTGGTTTGCCTTGAGAATCTCACTGGAAGTTGCCACAGCACGGAAATGATTGTCATCAGGGAATCGGGCTGGCAATGGTTTTAATAGATAATTTTGGTAAAATCAAGTCAAATATACTCAGATTATATACAAAGACAAAATAATACAAGAAATAGATAAATACTTGAAGAAAGTCTCGCATCTCTCCAACAGTGTGGTCCATCGTTGTCTGTGTTTGGCTTCCTGTTGACTGTTTGCAATTAAATGCAGCCAACTACAGTATTATTGTAATATTTGTGCAGTATTGTCGATGCTCACAGTTTTGATGTGTCTATGGGAGATACATTGTCAAGAGTTACAATATCACGGGCTGGAGATGTTTTTAATAGATATTTTTTGTCAAAATCAAATCAAATATGCGCAGATTATATCCAAAGACAAAGTATTGTAGTCTACATCAGCATCATGATGTTAAACAACAATGCATTGCAAGAGAACTTTAATTCTGATGAGGTCTCGCAACTGTGACAGTTGGCAGATAAACACTTAAGGAAGTCGCACATCTCTTTAAAATGGTTGTCACCTGTTGTACGAGCTTGACTTCGCGATGGCCATTTGCAATCAGATGCAGTCAGCACATGAGATATCCTTATAACAATGATGCATTATCACCGCCTTGGACAAAGCATGACACACAGATTACTGACAGATAATAATTTACTAGATGACAGCCTCCTTCCTGTCTCACAATTTGGAGTTGAAGGCCACACCCGCAGCTCCCATCCATCTATCTCAAGCTCTTTCTCTTATCTTCGCCATCATGTAAATGGCTTGATGTATCTCTTTTATCTTTGTATTTCTCTTACTGGTATCTACTTGGCAGATCATGGACTGCCTGTGACTTATGGACACATCTTCCTTTTATCGGTATGTACTTGATAAGACTGCTCATTTTTTTTGTAACATGTAGGCACGACTTCTCTTGTTTCTTTTATCTCTTGGCAATGTTTCCATATTTTCATATATGTACGACAAATGTATGATGACCAGTATTGTATATCGGCAGTTTGTGATTTTTGAATCCAAATTTCTTTGCGTAATGCGCTCCAGAACTCGAAGACATGCCTGAGGCTGATCGTGAGCGCAAATGAAAAGTGATCAGTTTTGCATGTAGATCAATAGCACAAATAAAATATGTCAAAGAGATCAATTTGATATTGCAAGGTAGATGTGCAAACATACCTTCCTGGTGTCCCCTAGTAAGAACTAGCGCGCTGCATTTTTTGTGAAAGCTGAGTGAAATGGTGGTAAGGATCACAGCCTGCTCAACATTAAAAACTCTAGACTTGCCATTAGACCATTCAAGGCAGCTGGCCTTTGCTTTTTTGTCGATATCATCCATTAAGAATCGGTATGATTTGATGGCATCTAGAAGTTTATCTGCCTGAAGGAGTGCATCACACCGTTTCTGGCATGAGGTGAGCCACAATGATTTGAGATTCCAGTCGAAGAGCTGGACAAGGGACTTAGTTATTGAGAACATTATACACACATCATCCTAACGTACCACCATCAAATCCTTGTAAATGTCATGAACACCAGATTTCGATGGCAAAGCGCTGGAGTTGAGAGCAGCAATGAAATGCTCAGCAGCTTCGTCGTGACATGTGCTGTCCAAGGCTTTGAGTCCGAGCTGAATGCATAGATATGCCTAATATGCAAGTTGCAAAGATTAATGTTGATGCAGGGTACATTATTGTTACCTCCACGATATGATATGCACGAGTTATCAGCATTCAGACATCCGGTAGTAAGTTCTTTGAGGAGCAGGTTTGCCTTGTCGTATTGATCTGCATTGAAGAGCACGATGACCTGAAATATGGGATGAAGCAGAGCGTATGTAAGGCAAATGTAACATACTTTGATCAAAAGCAGGAAATAGATGGTTTGCGAATCTTGTTCTGTGTACATTGATGCAACATCAAATGCTACCCTCGTGTTCCGAATATGGCCTATCACTTCCGCAGAGGGCAATGCCCTTGGAGATATAGCCTGTTAACGAGGATTGAATGCTGATGGACTTTGTCACAGTTAGCCATTCATAAGGGGCCATGATGTGTCAGTGAATCTCACCTTAATTGCATCCTGAAGAGTGTGGTTCCAGTCATGTTTCTGCACCATAACAAACGAGTGATGGGCGTAGTAAGTATGGTTGTTTTGATAGGTGTTGATATCTTGCATGAGTAGTTCTTCAGCAGTAGAAAATTCTCCATAAATGCATGCTTCACAGACTGACGTGATAGCTAGGATCTGCACAAGTGACAAAACATGCACGAGTTGTGGTATATATGAGTACTAAGAAACACATGAAGTATGGCTGTTCGCATCGGTGTTAATATTTTTGGCGGTAGACAAGTTTCCATCTATGCATGCATTGCGAGCTGTGGTGCTGGTTAGGATCTGCACAAAATATGTTCAAATTGTGGTATATGAGTTCAAGGACGGAAACATACCTTTGAACAAATACCCTCAGGTACTACTGCCCACTTTGAGATCATTTTATTAGCACCTCCACTGAGGATGTAGTTGCCGTCCATGGAGAAAGTGACAGCAGGATTAACAGTGATGGCATTGATACAGTCAGAGTGACCTGTCCAGGAATCACTGATTTGCTTCCAGGTGTAGGAGTGGTGAAGTTTGTTCACAACCAACTGGCGAGTCACAGGATCAGATGAAAACTACTCATGCTCACATTGGTGAAGGAGGAAATGCTGGAAAGACAGCTTGTGCTGATTCAATAACATTCTGTACCTTCAATTGGCTTGCAGGTGAACAGATTACTTGGATATAATAAGTTACAACCTCTAACATATTAGTATACAAGAGCACAATGAGAGAAAAAAAATTGGACTCTTCTAGATATCAAGGGTACTGAGCCGAGTGGAAAAAACTGTAATGCTGTGTTGACCAAAAGAAAAGGACAACTGTGAAATCATGGCAATGGATAATGTGTATGCGGAAAAGATCGCAGAAAACGGATAGAGCTGTGAAAAAGAGAGTGAATTGAATGACACAGCATGATGTGGTGGACAACATGCCGGTGTTTATGCGTGCTTAGATATAGTACTAGATATTAACTCAAAGCATCTCACGTGACTATGTCGGATTCCTGTTGATGAATCCCCTCTATACAGAATTAACATCAGCTAATCATAAATTTTTCTGGATATCCCAACTACCTGCCTTGAACAAAACTGTAATCCGCTTGTCACATGGGAGAAGCAACAAAGTTTTTATAATGAATATGAAACACAATGATGTGAAGGACCAAATAGAATCTCTCCACAGACAAGCAGAAGACTAATCTGCATTATTCATCTTCCATTAGCCATTAATGTGTTGCTCCGATACAGGAGTCGTTCCTCATCCTCATGATTGAATCAGTCCAGGACCGAAACTAGCCATCATCAATGGAATTATAAGGCCCACTCCAACAATGAGTGCCAGCATGCATCCAATCCTTGCAGATAACAAATTCAACCGTGAATACACCTGCGAGAAATCTGAGGATAGAAAACGCCAAACTGTAGTGGTCCAGTGAGTAGTAAGACATTTTCATCCAAGTTTTGATTACCTCGTTGTAAAGAGTAGATCTGGGCTGGGCTCTACAGAATGTGAGTCCCTAGTCCTGAGAGATGCGAGTATGCTTTGTCCCAAGAGACAACCTAAAGAACTATCTTGATAATGCAAGGGAAGTCTTATACAGTCAGAGAGTAGACAAGATATTGGAAGTAAACCTCTCTAATGTTTATCTGAAGTACCGAGGTACTTGTCTGATGCGACTGAAAGTTGTCCGAAGCCGCAAAAGTGTTGTCCAAAGTAGCGCAATGCCTTCCAAGGCTTGTGAGAGCTGTCCAAAGGTCAATATATGTTGGTGTGTCGATGTGTCAGTATGTTGATGTGTTGAATAACAATATAAGACTTTGCGAAATGTCTGAAGTCCGGAATGACGCTAATCTATTGGAACTCAAGAATAAACAAAGTGCAGAATTGGCAGCGGTCTAGCCAAACAATCATTCCGAATGAACAAAGATTGATTGTGCAGTTACAATTATACCACGGTGACTCTACTAATTACGACTCGAAGTACGGGAAGTAAAGTGCAGTATCGGTAGCCAGCGAGCGAGATTATATCCTACTTCCGTGAGAGACCGGAATCCATAGGCAAAACTAGTAGCGAGATAAGCAAGTCCAAAGCTATGTCATAAGCTGCAAGGCAAGCAGCAATGCAAGTATACATGTAATAAGCCATGATGTGTACTGTTTGTACGTATTCCGAGGCTCCTGACAGGATGCCGATAGAATTTATCCATGTAGCACTAAGACGTAGTCAACATATAGTTAGAATAAGGGAAAACGCACCAGCGAAGTCAAAAGGACGAGGATAAGACATGGTATGGTAACTCACGAGGTTCGGACGGGCCTCGGAATGCAAGAACTGCCTGCGGAAGGTTCAGACAAGTGTGTGTGGCCTTCAGAAGGTCAAGGGAGGTCGGGGAATGGTATGGGATGTAGGTGTTGGATTGCCTGGTTCCGAGCCCAGCACTGCAACCATCGTTACATCGTCAGATACAGAAAACTTGGTATACTTGCAATGATTGCAAGTCTGGCCATCTTTCCCTGTAGATAATACAGTTGTCAAGTTGGTGACGTCAGGCCCATATTACAATGAATAAAATTGTTCGAACCACAAAGTCAAGGGACTTCAATCCATGACCAAAGTGTTGTGCCATTGCGCACCCGATAATACAGTAAAAACTGAGAACGAAGGAGATAGAGCACATTGTTTTTGTAGTGGATTGTGCACCCAAACCTGGGACAGCAAGGATGCTGGCATTGACTGCCATGATGACACTTGCCTGTTAGAGCAAACAAAGTTGTGGTAAGCATGTTCTCATTTGTGTCCGCAACAGAACACTTACCACAGTAGTTTGAGCTTTAGCCTGGGTGCTGAAATCATCAGTAAAGCTCCTAATGTCCACCACATTTATGAGACCATCAATGTAAAACATTTTAAGGCATCTGAGCATCATCAATGGGATCCAAAGCATGGCAAGTGCAGCGCCAGCCATGAAGGGAGAATCTTCGAGGTCTCTACATATTTTGGCCAGTGAGTGACTTCGTATCAAACGAGCTTCAGGTTGGCCATGATGGTTTAGGTATTCATGATGACCTATTTAAGTGCTTAATTCAATGACATCTAGTATGAGACAATGACATCATACGGAGCATATGCAATATTTTGCCTTGTGAAAGATAAGTTTTATGATTGCCAATTCCCCTAAAGCTCATGCACCACATATTGCAACACCTGGTCCTTTCAAGGACCCATCAGTTTCCGCAAGTTCCTCTGTGTCAGTCATCAATTTGATAGTATTAATGCAGGTTGAAAGATGAAAATGAAGGTACGTACCAGCAATGGTCAGCTCATCGGTTATATCCTTCATCTGGCCCAGAGTCCAGAATATTGAAGCCACTGTAGATTGTTCAGATCATATTGATCGGGCTCTACAATGCTAGATAACTCACCCACACAATACCAATTCAGTTGGGTATGCAACACCCTTACTTCCAAGAGGGGTATTGTGATTTCGTGAGAAAAATATTCAATATGTTTCCTACTCAATCAGTAAGGGATGTTCTGTGTCAGTATAACATCCTTTGTCAGTCGCTCACCAATATTGAACCTCTAGTTTGAGTCCTGTCCAATCAAGCCTAAGAATCAATCAATGCACAACAAAGCGACATACTTTTATGATTCCAGTGCGACGCCATAGATTCCTGGAAAAGAAGGTAGCCATCCACTGGCTCTACCCAGGTAATGATATGATTCTCTGGGACAACATAATAATATGGATATACTTCCTTCTCTCTCACTATGATTGGCTTCATGACTAGCAAATATCGCCCCTCCCATTTAGCTTAGCTCTTGATGCTTTGATCCAAGACTCAAGCCTCTGGAGCCATTCGTCTGAACAAGTCCTAAAGTTTATTTTGGTGTATGTTGCCTTTGTTAGTACAAAGTTAGCGTGTGATTTCAAATACCAGCCCGCACTCACCATTCGGGCATTGTAGTTATATATGGCTCCTGATGGATGAACCAGCTCAATCCAACCCTCACGCACTTCGGACCTGTTGATGCCGCAGTTAGATAGACATTGTCACTAACAAAGGATACCAACTGAGGTAATTCAATTTACATCATATGAATGTGATAGTCACGATGCAGAGAATCCCTATGACATTATTGAGTGAGTACTTCATGTTCGTCCTGTAATATTAACCACTCACATTGACCATGCCATTTTGGTGTACCATCCAAGTTGTGTTGGCCAGATAAGAATACTGCAATCAAGCAGCTCCGACATCTATCAATCAACTCGTTCAGCAGGAGTCTTGTATCGCAGCCTACACAAACAGCTTTAGAGCTCGTGATTGAATGAAGTACATACCGTCACGGTCATGGCCATGGTTCAACATTTACCTGACATTCACACAATGATAGTCAGTATTAAATTTTGCGCCACTATTCTGATCATAATAGTTCCGCCAGGAACAACCCTAAAACCGGGGATATATTTAGCGACCACGCAGACGTTAGGTAGTTGGAGTGATCATGATGGATATAGTAGGTGATATGGGGCAGTGGGCTAGTATGTATGTAGTACATGGAAATCAGATCAATTGTGATCTTGTGCGGAGACCGAGATATGATACAATGCTAAATTATGATACAATTGTTGTAGTGCTAAGGTGTGGGAAATGAAGATTATATCTACACTTGGATATCTGGTGGTGATGGGGATATATGGTATGTGGTAAGTTCTGCTACACATTGAATGCCGAAGGCGTGACAATCATCCCCAAGATTGAGTTATTATAGCTAGATAGAAGGGCATGTGTGATAATGATTGTGCTAATGAAATTTGCGTGACTCACCTGAAGCACTGCTCTTGCCTTGTTTACGGCACATATGAATGTGGCCTTTATCGTCTCGGCCAGACAGCACATGCGTGGGTCAGCGACCGATTGAGCAGGACACTAGATATTTCAGGTACACCATCAGAGAAGTCCTGACAGACTTACCAAATTGAACCACATGTCAACCTGTGTCTGATAAAATAGTTAGGTACTGAAGGTTACTGGTCGCTGATTACAAGCTTCACTTACCAGAACTCTTTGGCCTTTCATTGGCAATGATCCCATACAAGCAGCGTGATTTGTGCGAGACATCTAAGTGTTATGATATGTTACAATGTGGAGTATTGACAGCTTAACAGGGGCTAATCACCATAAGTGATACAAAGGGTTGTGTTGTGTATTGGCGTGGGTAAAGCAGATTATCGATTATCTATAACCGGAACTTCAATTCCATAAGATTACATAATTTAGTAAGGTTCGCACTCACCAGTAGCATAGTCAGCCAATTCAACATCGTTCATCATTCACCCATGCGGATTTGAGCCTCTTATGATCGGTAGGCAATAATAAATAACTTACCAAATTGCAATGTCATCTTTCGCATCAGCAGTGTTTGTCAGCGATGCCTTTTTGAGCTCTGTGTGATGTGTGCTCTTCATTAGTCAGCCAATAAACATTTAGATTTATTTGCAGAAGATGAGCCAAAACACATGGAATTGCAGCTTTTCTGGCCATACAGGACAACTTCAAAGTTCAAATATATCAGCTTTATTAAGACATGTTATACATAAGTTCAGTACAAGACGGCATACAAATTGAAAGTGGCACCACACATCCTATCTACTTGCATGTGAATGATGAGATGAGCAAGTCCCATACAGCTCTCAGAGACTTTGGGGAACTGAAGCTGTCACTATTGGGAAGCATGTCAAATTGACCAGAGGGAATTGGACGAATAATGATAGGCTGAATGTCTTCCAGGACCATTCGCCTATCACCAGTGGTGTCAGAGATAGTGCTTTTCGCATGTTGTGACTTTGCAGCAATCTGCAGAACATTATTTCTCCTAAACATAGACCATGATGAGCTAGGTAAAACAGTGCACAAATAAAATTTATGTTATGAAGGGGAGGCTCCTCATAGCCTCTGAGAACTCTGGAAACATGTGTGGTTGGTCATACATATGGTCCAGAGCCACCATGATAATGGCATTCATTGGTGCTGGTTCCAGGATATTAGTGCTGATGTCGACATCAGTGTTCATCTCGGCCTTGGCCTCACTCGTGGTCATGTTCTTCTTCCTCTTCTTCATCTCATCCTTCGTAATGATAATTAAAGTATGGTAAATCTGACAAATCCACACAATTTTCGTTATTTCAATACAAAAGGGTAAAGGAAAGAAAGACTTGTGAATGTCATTAAATTTCCAACCAGGCATTGGGCTAACCAATTGAACCTTGACAAAACCTCTTCTGGATAAAGGTCGCCAATCCTACCAATGGATTTTCCATCCAATAACCCATTGACAAGGTACATAATGGACCCCCACAGAGGTCGGTAATTGCTTGCTTGATCTTGAAAACAAAAACATTTGAGGTCAAATTATGCTAGTTAGTTTCCAGTCTCTTACCTGAGAGGGATTGCCCAAGTTAAAAATCAGAATGAAGGAGATAGCCTTCTGCTTTGTCTTGGTGGCAAAGTCGGGGTGTGCTGACATTGCACCTTTGAGGACTTTTCCTAGGTCTGATTTGACACTGGAGAACGACTTAACCAGCTGCTCAAAATTAGTTTCTAGGAGGAAGCGAAAGCAAGGAGAAGAGAAAACATACACTTAAGCGAAGCACATCCCATCTGGAAGACCAGCTTCAGTCTCTGAAATCTTAGCAATCACTGATCAAAATCATAAGATAAGGACTTGTAATGAAACACCCAAAATGTAAGACACCGACCTGGGTGGGATTCCATGTCCTTGTAGGTATTATGAGTCATGTCTAAACTGGTGAGAAAACAACTCGTTATCAGACGTTGTGTGTTTGTCACAGAAATCCCAAATGGGTTTCCGGAAGTTCCTGTCCACAAACTGCCAATGAACAGGCACCTTGTTAGCGTGATGATTTGATTCCAGGGCATCCTCTTCATGTAACGATATACTTGTACACATTTGTTCTTGTCCATACTGGTATGGGTGGAGTCTCTCCACTCCAGGCTAGGATGCATGAGTTTTTGCTTCTCACCATGTTATGTTTCAATTGTTTCCTCTGGAATGAGGCAATTGTCAAAGGCGCTTACAGAACATCCGGTGGATTGCTCGTAGAAGTTGAAGTCACTGTATGCAAGATCAACGTAATCCAACAGTGGCGCAGACGTGCCAATGGCAGGCATCTCAGTGGCATGTTGGAAGACTGGATTAGCAAGACCAAAGTGCTCGAGGGGTGGATGTCCTGATAAAAATTGTGTAGATGTGGTAAAGGTGGGTGTCTCCATAACACACGAATTAGCAATGATGAGATACTCAGGAGGTGGGTATCTCAATGGAAATGGAGCATGATGGAATTGTACTGATCCGTTGAAATCTGAAAGCTATCAATGCGACATGATGAAAACATGTATGACTACTACTAAGTAACAAAACTCATTAACCACAAAGGAAGAGCTATACCCTTGGCACTCGGTCTGCAACAGATAGAACTGATCGAGCGAACATAGGCACCACTCTCCAACTAATTTTGCACTTGCATAAGTGGGTTGTCTGGAGTTGCAAAGCTCTCACCGGTGTTGCAAATAAATTGTGGATATAGCTGATATCCCCCTTGCCAGGGACAACTAGCATTCCAACCTGGTGTAGTATATGAATTTAAGGCTGACCATTCTCGAATACTTTGTCACACTACGAATGAACCAACACAATGAGATAGTCATTTGATTCGAAGAGAAAAACTCACATAGATGGGGTAGATGTGGTTGTAGTCGGCCAAGTATCCAATGAGAATAAATTCTGCCCCTGTAAATGTGACAAACAGATGCTAAAATTGTGCAGGTTAAAAGGAAAGAACAGCTGATGGACAATGACAAACCGGTTCGCTCTAGAGGGAAAGATTCAGTGTATGCTTTATAGTATATAGCCTACTTACAGCGAGTTGTATGAGGCGAAGGACAGATGCACATTGTGGCATGTATAGCCACACATTGGACATTGAAGGAACACTGTCCATAATTAGGGTAGTATGAAAGTGAAGTGGCAACAAACGAAGGCCAATCATGGATTATAAAGACTGACCATTGATTACCAATGGCCGGAAAACAAATATGGTCGCAAGCGAATAGCTAAGAATGTGTGGTGGGCAAGGCGGTGGGCAAGAATGACTCACCTATTAATGTAGTACTCTTGCCAATCGTGTTTATCTCCTGCTATGAGAGAAATTCCATCATTCGAGTTACACTGGCCCTGAGAGAAAGCTGGAATGATGTGACATGCCTTCAGTACAGCACCCGGGTCTACGGAGCCAAACACGTCTGAATTCACTAGAGGCAGGAAACAAATATGGCACAAAGTATGCATTTCCCATGCATGGTCTTGTACGGACTCATACCACCGCACGAAAAGGAACTCTGTTCAACGAGATTTGTACACATCCCTGGTACGAACAACATTGACGTGGTGTATACTGAGGACCTTGGCGTAATAGTAGTGGCCATCACACTGTAACAATGGTAGTGGCACTGGGCTCAGAACCCCGGTTTTTCATACTCACATCAACACCTGAAACATATGTGCACATGTCCAATGCACTTTTGCACATGTCTGAGCCTCTCCGCATTGGACTTTTGGACATCACATCGGCTGATCACACTTCGTGTGCACTTGTCCATCCCGTGTCCTGTCCATCTGAACTAGCCTCACTAGGTGCATAGATATTTCTGTGCACATTTTCTGACATTCGGACTGCATTATTACATGTCCGCAGCACCTCGTGTCTTATTACATAGGACATCGGACCCGAAATATATTGCTACTATCTTTGCCTGTAGTATTCCAGATTTCTACGTACTTACTTAAATACTCTGTAGTGACCCATAGCAATTATCATCCAGTAGTTAGGAGCCGTTTCCCGACTCTGCAGATCACCCAGAATATTCTCGTAGTTCTTAGTTGCATTGTGAAATATTACCATTCGTTCACCATCATACTCTGTCACTCGTTATACTCACATATACCGCTCGCAATCCGACACTTGTTATAAAGTTTCTGACCTATTATCGTGAAGTCCAAAAGTATTGTATCTGGTAGTACTGGATCATGAAAGTCTCGTTGTATCCGAGTCTCAGGATGATTTATGTCATGATACAATGATGACATAGGGGGGTAGGGACTTGGTCCACAAGCTTCATGAGGGAGATTGTCATGGTGGGTGTCAAGCTGGGGTGGGTCAGGATCGTGGTCTAGGAGGTAGTAGGGGTTGACATAAGGGTCGAGATAATGACCGCCATGAGTGTCTTCATCATAGAACGGATTGGGGAAGTTGTTAGAGCAGAGGTCCTCCAAAACATCATTGTCAAAAGGCACTTCACCATCGTTAGCGCAGGCTGCATTGTGGGTGACTAGACAGATGGTCACAGTTAGTCTGATTAAGTCATTGAACACAAGTTGAGATTTCTGCGATAAGAAACAATCAATTTACAAGACAATAACAGTAATTTACAACAAGAGCAACGAGGCATGGGGCTATTCAAATTTTTGCAAGCACGAGCCTGATATTCTGTTCTCTTCTAAGAAGCATTTCAGTATGGAGATAAGTGTTACTTAATAGAAGATACGTACTATGTATCAACAACTCGGGCCTGGGAAGCATCAGATTTTCTATCATTATTCTCCATTTTGCCCTTCAAGATATCAAGCTCCGTGTCAGCCATATGAAGGGCCTTAGCATTGTCATCACAAGCCACAGCAAGATACTGCACATCAACAAACTATCTCAAATGTTACAGAGGTTTCGAGACTGCACGTGTGCAGCTTTCAACACTGTGGAGTTGCCCCAGGAGAAAGCGGCTCGCCAACGAAGGGCTACTAAACAGTCTGAAAGTGGTAATACCTCTCAGGAATTTGGTGGACCGAGGGTTAAGAAGTTCAACCTGGGCACCTATAAATTCCATGCCATAGGCAGTTATCCGAGGACCATAAAGTTCTTCGGGACTACTGATTCATTCACCACTCAAATGGTGGGTACAGTTTGTGACTCTACTGTGTACTCAAAGCTAAATTTGGCCAGGGAGAGCTTGCCCACAGAGCCTTGAAGGTGTTCTATCTGCTAACTAACAAATTAGATACTCCAGCACAGCTTGCTAAGCACGAGCGCAGACACTGCACTATGGCAGGTGGCAGAAGCAGGGGGCATACCCTCCTCCTCCTACAGTCAACCACAAGTTGAAGTACCCCCTTTGATGCCCTCTGGACAGCACCACTGGATCTCAACCGCTCAAAACAGTCCTGTCGATCTATTTTCATTTCTCCACAAAAATAATGGTGATTCAGCTGTCAAGGTATAATGCATTTTACTCTTGCCTTGTACCTTACTCACTGCACTTGTCAGAACTTCATCCTAAAGCTGAGGGACCACATACTTTTTAGGCTTTGAAGGTTAGATGTTACTTACTGCGATCACACCTTGACCGATGAGGAACACAATTTAGTTATTATTTCCAACAATAGGATCTATTCAGTCCAGACTATGCAGGTGCACTATACTACCTACAATCTTTGGCACAAATATGACACCGTCAATCCTAGAAGTCATGGTGATGCCATGGTGCTTTTAGGAGAGACTGCTCCTAGCCACCCCTATTGGTATGATTGGGTCATAGGTATCTACCATATGGAAGTATGGCTCCAGGGTGGGGCTCAACCTGTCAAGCAGCACCTTGAGGTTCTCTGGGTCAGATGGCTTGCAGTGTTTCAGGACAGTAAATCTTGCATAAAAAATGCTTGCCTTCCAAAAGTTGCTTTTGTAGAAGAGATAGACCCAGATGCATTCGTGTTCCTCAACCCAGCATAGGTCATTTGAGGAGTACACTTAATTCATGCATTTGCCTCAGGACACGGTGTGAGCTCACTTCGCCATGGGAAATCATTGGCATGCCCTGATGGGCAGGTGAATGACTGGGAGGAGCACTATGTCGGAATGTAAGTGCAAACATTTTCTTTCCGCAGTTCAGCAGCCCTTACCTTTGAGCCAGATTTGCAGATCAGGACATGTTCATGCGGTACACTCACCTAGGCATTGGACGTGCAGCAATCTTGCGGAGAATTAGTAAAGACTGCCTGGGCTCTGTGTTACCGGCGCGCACTGACACCATGGATATTGTAAACCCTGGTGACCAGGATGGTATGGGAGAGGTCGGCAATAGCAATGGTGAGGCTTTGGATCTTGAAGGCAATGATGATGAAAGGGAGGATTGCAAAGACTGCAAGGAGTTCAACAATGACTCCAGCAATGATGAACTGAGCGAGGGAGGTGGGGATGAAAACAGAGATGAGGACGGACACAATGATGATGAGGTGTATGATCTATTATTCTAAATCTCTTAGATTGTCACCCCTAGCAAGACTAGATTGTGACCTATGGTAACTACTCAACGAGTCATTGTATGACTTAACTTGAAGTACGTCTGAGTCACAAACTATCATATACTACTACTATTATGATCAAGTAAGACAGTACTATCCAATCACAGGGTTTCAAGTCACCGGTATTGCTTCAAAGTGGCTTGGTTTTGAAACTTACCGTGACTAGTACTGCTAGTACTACCACTGCTTCCAGATCCTTCTCTGAATGACTCAGGCATCATCGCTAACCTGTCGACTCCCATGACTCCCGCTGGTTTCTCGTGCTGCTTCAAGTCAACCTGAACACTCAATCAGATGCGTCCCATTCAACTTGATGACTGGGAACTTCAATTTGAACACCGTCACTGGCAGAAAAATATTCAATTAGACTCAAGGTTCTGGCAGTTTCTCAGGCTGGGCCTCCTGGCTTGTGGAAGGTTTTGGTGCTAGGCCAACAAATGAAAGATGTGGTAAGTAGTACCTCGCATCCAAGCTCTGCATAGACAATCACATTCTTTATGCCCTCCACTGCTAGATGTTCAAGTTCCAGCCGGTTTATTTTATTGCCCTCTATGAGTCCTTTCACCTCAACTTTGTAGAGCCCCTCCCCCGCGTCTTGCTGGAAGAGCTGCCAGGTGGCCTCTGTCACGAGCACGGAACAAGTGAGTATTTGCCTGCCCCCTTCACAGACAGCCACTGATAAGCAGATTGCTATCATTACATGCTCTACTTGTATCTGCACGCAGTTCAAGGGCTCTGGAATCACGTGCAGCTCGCTCATGGTATTGAGTGGGCCAGCCACAATGTGTGCATCACAGCTTGTACTGTTCTGGTTGTCTCTTGTTTCAAAAGAAGGGTAGGGAGCTGCTGACGCAGCAGCCGTACCCAGCACCCTGCTTTTACACACTTACATGCGGACTCCCCTGCCCTTGCTCCATTTCTTGGAAGAACCCTAAAATGGAGATGCATACATGCTTATGAGGAA
This sequence comes from Suillus bovinus, assembly GCF_016758785.1. Lineage (NCBI taxonomy): Eukaryota > Fungi > Basidiomycota > Agaricomycetes > Boletales > Suillaceae > Suillus > Suillus bovinus. The sequence goes on from NW_024542169.1 coordinate 21,585, forward strand.
GATACAGAAGTTGATATTCACAGTATTGATCCTGCTCCATGCAGGCCTTCCCACAGTTTCAAAAGTATGGAAGGAGTCATGAGGAGAGCAGACGGTGGTGGTGGTCATCCCTGGCGAGGGCCAGTGGTGGGAGAATAGAAGTACAATATCGGATTAATGTATGTCTGTTTTTTATCCTCATGTCACTCATATTCAGTCTTCACATAGAGAAGGTTCTGTGGAGTTTGTTGCCAAGAGTGCCTATGATGCTCAAAGGTATTTTCGACCGGCGCTGCAGAGCATATTCATCTGCAAGTTTCTGATATGAAGTTCTGTTCAAAACTGTGAAGGAGATTAATTCTGCGGAGGTAGAGGCAACTTGCTGGACATAAAGTGATTATAGTGCTCAGGCTCTTTCCCACTACCACTATGTCGATGTGACCTCCGGTTGTTTGGCTGGTCATACTAGTAAGCACGCCTCGCATGTAATATACCTTGTTCCATATGCCATAACTTCGTTCAATTAGGTTTTGGCAAGCACTCCCCATTATAGAAATCTATCTGCTAAGGCCTGGATGCCATTGTGGAAACTTCCTTGCCTTTCTACTTCCTTAGCCTGAGCCTGACACCAACTTCAAAATTTCTACATGGATTTAAGGCTATGTGTCCCAGCCAGTCCCCGATGTGGCGCCACCTGGAGATATTCAAAGTTAACACTTGATGGGGTGACCTGAATAGCTGCCTCCGAGTCCAATGATCTTGTAGTAAAGTATTGACACCTTCCTGTATATGGTATCTGCCCAAGCAACACTTCCCCTCATGGTCTATATATCTATCTGATGTAGGGATACTCTTTATAGGCAACTGACATAGGTCCTGTCCAGCATATAAGATGCAGGCTGGTCAACTCTATCCCTCATCTCGCACCTTTCCCTTATCTCCTCACTGCTTCACTATCATATTGACATGGCATTCCTCAGGCTGTTTCCATGTTGCATGCCAACACGTTAAACATCAATGTTACAACTTGGATAGTATCTGTTGGCGACGCTCAAACAGAGCGTGTGTCGTCAAGAAACAGGAAGTGAAACGTGCAGGGGCATGATTGTGCAACTGCGGAGCTAAATATAAGTACAAATGTGCGACTGCGCACCGAGTCATAGATCAAGAAAGGAAACAGGGTAAAGGGGATGCAGCGTGCATCATATCATAGGTTACCGTCCGGACGGTAAGGGTAAAGGGGACTGTCCACAGCATCAGTCAATGGGTGGAATGGAGCATGGGTATGCTTCATCAGAGAAAGGGTCCGGCCAAATGTACTGGCTCTGCTGGAGTGACAAGTAGAGGGCAAAGGGGAATGCGAGGATGACGAGGATAACAAGAGCAAGGTCGGGGTAAGGGTGTGATGCAAGGGTGGAGACGAGGAGGATAAGGAGGAAAATGGTAGGGGCCCAAGCGTCTAGATGCTCTTGTAACAATCAATGAGCTGTGGGATGAAGGCTGCAGTGCATTGGGCACCAAATTGGAGGACCAGCAACATGAGGTCGGCCTTCAGCAGGAAAATTCAAATGCAAACGCAGTGGAAGTGTCTCTACAGGCCTGGCAGAGATGAAGAATTGCGCAATTGGAGGAGAAGCTGCAGGTCCTTGAGTCTGGGTGTGCAGTCAAAGAAAGGTAAAAGCAATATTTTATGCATCGAGTTAGTTTTGCTTAGTCTAAGAGGCATATGAACTACTACATTGCTCAAGAACGAGCAATCAGACAGGTCGTTACTCTGTTCGACAATATTGAAGACCTTGTCTGCAAGAATGATAGAAGGTGTGACACTGGTGATGACGATGAAAATACCTCTGAGTAAGTCTTTCGCCCCACCTTCATCAATGCTATTCATGGGCTGTTTTCACGTAGCCAAAATTGGTTGCAGATCAGATACATCACCTTCACAAATTCCTTGCATTGGTTTTTCAAAAAGGCTTTGGAATTGGAGTATGACAACTATCTTCACATGTTAAAATCAGTTTGCCTTTCCCATGTTGTATGTTGGCTTTTTTTCAATTGAGCTTTTTTTATAGTTTCAGCAGGGGGCCAATGGCGCTCAAGGGGATGATACCTTGAAACTCAAGACTCTCATTTCTGAATGGGTAAACTGTTGGTTCAAGCCAGATCCGCCTGTCGATCCAGACAATAAAAATTCCTGTGGGTTCACCAACAATGCGTGCAGCAGGCTGCTCTGCCCGGCCGACCTTGATTGGAGCAATTTAGCATAGGTGTACCTCTCTGAATCCCCCAGAAATGGTATTTAGTACGTGTATTGTCTTTCACCGGGGTAAGGGCAGGGATTTGCAATTGTTCAGATGGCTACATCATAACAGATCTCTCATTTCTGGCCTTCTTGTACAAGAAGTACACTGCCAATCCAGATGACCTGGAGGAAGGCCTTTTCAAAGGCAAAATTCTTGTACAGGTTTGTGACACATGATTAGCCTGCCAGTAATTCCACACCTTTTTCTAGAGCTACAAAGTGGTTTTCACATCACCCTCCTCGGCCAAAGATATTGATGGTGATGGTGATGGTACTGATATCATCCAGAACAACAGACGCGCCCAAAAGTCTTCTTGCAGGCTTAAGGTCAAAAAGCATGTAGCACAAATCATTCACATGGAAAAGGTGACTCCCCACTCGATCACATACATTGTCTGCCAAGTGTTCAATGAGGTTGATAGTAGATATTAACTGGAACTACAGGTAAGGTTTGCACTTTTCTCTGTGACCTCATGGTGGTCCATCAATGGCGACTTCGACTACGTCCAATTTTGGCAGATGGTCAGTGTGTTCACCAAGCGAGCGACAAACAGCCTATGTCTTGCCTCGACTTTCCAAAATCACACCAAAGGATTTGCACACCACTGCTTAGATAGTGCTAAGGTGAATGTTCAAATTCTTAGCGTCCTTTGAGCCTGAATCTCAAAAAACACAGCAACTGCAATATCTGCGCTCTATTGTGTATATTCAGCCTATCCACATTACACTGAAGGATCCATGCATTGGAACTCAAATGGTGCTCTGGAGATTGTCCAGATTTGTAATGGCCTGTGAGCACGATTCTGTTACAAGAACATCTAGATGCTTGGGCCCCTACCATTTTTCTCCTCATCCTTCTGGTATCAGCCCTCACATCATACCCTTACCCCGACCTCACCCTTGTTATCCTCGTCATCCTCGCATTCCCTTTCGCCCTCTACCTGTCGCTTCAGCAGAGCCAGTACATCTGGCCGGATCCTTTCGCTGACGAAGCATACCCATGCTCCGTCCCACCACCTGACTGATCCTGTGGACAGTCCCCTTGCCCTCACCGTCTGGACGGTAACCTATGATATGATGCACGACGCATCCCCTTTGCCCTTTTCCCTTTCTTGATCTCTGACTCAGTGTGCAGTCGCACATGCAACTTATACTTAGCTCCGCAGCTGCACGATCGTGCCCCTGCGTGTTTCACTTCTTATTTCGATCTTTGACTCACTTTCTTATCCAGCACGTTCTGCCTCGCCCGTGTCTCAACGCGAACGTGCCTTCCATTTATGGTTATATCCTTTACCGATTGCCTCTCTTGGTAGTACGAGTTATCACCCACTAATACGTCTCCTGTCCTCTATATAAACTCGCTACCATGTACTGTATTCCCTAACTTGAATCTACTTGGTTCTTGACCTCCTACTCTCACCAGAGTGATCCTTTCTGCCTCGCCAGCAGTCTATATTCTATCTTCTTATCTGCTCTTCACGGATAAACCTATAGTCTCGAGCTTTACTCATCGACTTCGTCGACGAGCAAAGCCCCTGTTAACTAGTCGGACTTCTGTCCTTCTAATTAACGACGATCTTACGATTAACCTTCGGGTGTCGTAAGCTTTGGCCAATATAGCTTATCGTCTCGCAACCGCTTGACATAAGCTACCCGATTTGGACATAGGCGTTAAATCTTACTTGCTGAAGCCTCGCCAAGTAAGACCCCTAACCTTGGGCTAGCCCAAGGACATCCTCGACTGTTGACGACACACGCTCTGTTTGAGCGTCGCCAACAGATACCATCCAAGTCGTAACAGATTCTGAAAGAATGCAGCTACTGCGATATTTGTGCTCTATCGTGTATATTCAGCCTATCCACATCCAACTGAAGGATCTGTGTGTCACTGCTTAGATATTGCTAAGGTGAATGTTCAAATTCTTAGCGTCCTTTGAGCCTGAATCTCCAAAAACACAGCAACCACAATATCTGTGCTCTACTGTGTATATTCAGCCTATCCACATCACACTGAAGGATTCGTGCATTGGAACTCAAACGGCGCTTTGGAGATTGTCCAGATTTGTAATGGCCTGTGAGCACGTCGCCTCACTGAGAAGTTTTTGAGGTGTTTGGGGTCAAAATCCTCTGCTAGCATCACATCCTTGACCAGGTGCGAAACTTTGCTTTCAGATACCAGGCTGCCACCGGAATTCATCCAGGACATAAGCCAGTAGGTAGTCATGTTGGGAAAGGGGTAAGGTGGCACAGAAATGCTCAGTGAAGGCTCTGCTCCATGGACTGTGGGAGAGGTCCTTGTAAATAACATGGACAAAAAAACTTTATCCGGCTCAAATGAAGGATGCCTGGGATATAATCGGCAAAGCCCAAACAAGTTGAAGGTAGTCTGGAGCGTGTCCCTTAGAGTTAGTAGAACATGTTTAATTTGGGATCGGGCTGGTAACAATGTTGAACTTTGAGCTGGCGGGATATCTGTATTATCTAAATGGTTGAAATCCTCAGATGAATGATCGATTTCATTGAAAGATATTGGAAATTGTCTTATTGGGGGCACGATTTCTTCTATGATATTTGAGTAACTGATAAATCAAAAGACAGCTGCTACTGAGGGGAAGCTGTGACTGACCTGAATGAAAATCCAACTCATTTCCAGAATTACTCATCATCTTGACATCAGTATCATTATGTTGCTGTTTTTCTGAGTCAACAGGGTGCTGCCGTTCTGCTGGAATGTCAGCACAGTGTAACCCTTACACTGTAGAACTTGATCTAAGGAGTCCAGGAGGCAGAAGTGGTTTTATATTTGGATGGTCCCTCACATGGTGGATAGCTGGGATTCAAGTCTGAAGTTTACCGTAGCAAGTGGAGGTTTGATAGGCAGCAGACACAGTGAGGGTACTTACCGTGACAGAGAGCTTTGGAAGTAAATTTAGACCAGCTACCTCTTTTGCGTGCTCCTTTCTCCTCTGACTCGCAAGACTGCTCACCCTTTTATAGAAATGTCAACTTCCACAATGTCTAGTGAGTCCTTGATTATCTGTTGCCCTCTTCCAAGAGCAACCTGGAGTGCCACAGGACACCATTAGTAGAAGAAACAGGAAGAGGCTAATCCAAAGGGTTTCAAGTCGGACCAAGAAGTGCATTGCACTTTAGTGATTGTTGGACACCCTCAAGCTTTCGATGAACATGAAAAACTGTTGTTTGAGAGTAATGTTACTTAGACGACCAGTACTAGTAGTATTACATTGAAGTTACCTCACCTTAGTAAGTGAAAATCAGATTGACCAACTCAAACCAAGTATCGAGTAGTTCATCTCAGTTGTGATTCAATTTGTGCTTTGTCCTCAAAGACAGTAGTAGTGAACTAGCCTCAGAGGTTGATCAGAATGCATGAGTTTCAAAAAAGAATTTATCTATAACCAGTGCATCTACAAGTAATAGCAATCCAAGTAGTGGTAAAGATGAACAATTTTGGGAAGAAACCTCCTGAGCTGATAAAACACCTTTTAGTCTACATGGAAGGGTACTTATCGACCAATAAATGATATCACACATATGGCAGTGGCAGCAGGGTCTGTTGGCGTCAGAGTCCCTTCAATGTCCTCACGAAACCCTAGTATGATTGCATGAAATTCTCGGAAAGGACAAGTAGGAATTATAAACCTCACTGAGACATAGCCCCTCCTTCAACCATGAGAATCTGACTCAGATAGTATATCTAGAACATTGTATCGCTTTAGAAATCAAAAATAGCACAAAGTACTTACTTCTGTGAAGTGTCACATGTCAGTGACATTAAGAGTTGTTGTGTTGATCTTCTGGGTAGTGGCAGTATACTGGACAGTCACGGGTTACTGTTTGGAGGCAGTCAGACAGCTTAGTAGGTGACCAGTGAGACCAAGGTTTTATGTCTGTGCTGCCGGTAACACACTGCCATAGCAAAAGTGACGGTACTATCCAAGTCATACCGTATGGGGTTGGTTCAACCATTCATGCGCACGTTCAGCGATATACTAGCAAATGTCTAAAGAACATGTGCGAGTCAAGACTCTGCACATACCAAAAGAGGTGCAATACAGACTTTGAAGCTCCGCACATACTCCTAAAGGTGCATGTAATAGAAAATGCCTACTAAAATAAGCCGGTGAGAAATACGATGACCCATTTATTCATTATTCGTCAGTGCTGCCATTGCAGAAAGGAAAGAAGAAAGTGTCCAACTTGAAGGTAAGTGATTATTGCTCACAGGTTGGTATACAAACTTACGAAAAGATGTGAAATAGCCTCTATTTTCCAATAAGGCACCATCCACCCATTCCATCACAACCAGATCATCCTTGGTAATGGCCGCAGCCGTAGCACTGCTGCCGATGCTATATGATGAGAGAAACATTGTCCATCAACAGATCATGGAGGCTGCACAGCGGAATGTCTTAGACCATGCAGCATAGTGCGGAGGTATGGCAATGTAGCACTATCCGTTGGATAGCTGCTGAGCTATGGTCATCATATGGAATGAAATCAAGTCTGATTTTTCTCTGCAAACACACTCTGGTTAGTTTGATTTAGAACAACAAATGTGACATGTTCAATACGCTTAGCCTTTTGTTTCTTGGGTCTTGGCCCGGGGTGGTGAATGTAATAAATTAATCTAGTCAAAGAGGTGTTGGCATCGTGAAATACACAGTGCAAAGGAACTTGAAAGCAAGTGGCTGACATAAGTATGGGCAGGGATTGAAGCAATATGATTAGTGACAAGTTATCGAGTTATTCATCTGCTCCATTTATTGGTTCATTTCTCCTTGACATCATCGAATCAGTCCAGGACCAAAGCTGGTGATCATCAATGGAGTTACAAGTCCTGCCCCAACAATGAGGGCCAGTCCGCATCCAATCCTTGTGGCTAAGAATAGCGTGAAGTCAGCCATGAAGACACCTGCGACAAACCCGAGGATTGAAAATGCCAAACTGCAAGGGTCATGTGAGTGGTACTTGATTGCAATAAAACTTTGCTTACCTTGTCATAAGCAAAAAGCTTGGTACACTCGCCAGTATTGCAAAACTGGCCATCTTCCCTTGTAGGTAGTACATCTATCAACTTGAGAATGTCAGGTCCAGGTTGAAAAAAAGATAAGCAAACTGCAAAGTCAAGTGATCTTAATCTGTGGCCAAAGTGTTGTGCCACCGCGCACACAATGATGCAGTAAATGCTAAGAATGAAGGAGATGGAACACAACATCTTTGTTGCGAGTTGTGCACCTAATTCTGGGATGGCAAGGATGCTGGTGTCCACTGCCATGATGACACTTGCCTGTCATGACAGATAAAGTCATAAGTGTTCCTTTTTGGATTTACAATATAGTGCTTACTACTGTAGCTTGAGATTTAGCCTGGGCAGCGAATTCATCTATAAACTCCCTGACGTCAACACCATTCATGATACCATCAATGTAAATGTCCTTGAGGCATTTGAGGACCACCATTGGGATCCAAAACATAATTATTCCAGCACCAGTCAAAAATTGACTATGTTGCTGGTCTTTATTCCTTTCTGCAAGTGAGTGCATTCGCATCAGACGAGCTTCAGGTTGACTGTGGCGGTTGAGGTATTTGTGATGGCCTTTTGAACTATTCAATCAATAGCATCCAATATAAAGATATCAACGATGCATGGAGTATATGCAATAATCTGCCTGTTTATTGTTGAAGATAAGTTCATGTTTAGCAGTTTTTCACAGTTCATGCACCGCAGATTGCGATAGCTGATTCCTTGATTATCTCACAAGGCCTTGCAAGTTCCTCTGGTTTGGTTATTGGATTGAAAATGCAGGTTAAGATGAGGACGCGCACCAGTAATGGCCAGCTCAGCGGCCACTTCTTTCATCTGGTTCAGAGTCCAGAACAGCGAAGCCGCCATTGACTGTTCCATAGTCAACACTTCTGTTTTTCATTCAGCCTATCAGCTTAGTCTGGTCGGGCGCTGTGATTCTAAAGAACTTGCCTATGCAGTACCAGTTCAATTCAATCCGCAAAGCTTTTACATCCACGATGCGCATTTCAACTCCTCGTGGAAAATACTCAACATGTTGCCTATAAAAAAATGAGGTATGTTCTCCATCAGGCTTGTCAATCGCTCACCAATATCGGGCCTCTAATTCAAGTCCTGTGCGACTAAGTTGAAATCAAAACCTTGAAGAAAGGAACTTACTTTTGTGATTCCAATGCCATGCCATCTTACATTCTTGAAAAAGAAGGTATCCATCTACCAGTTCCAACCAGGTAATGATGCACTTCTCCAGGACCACTTAGTAGTACGGAAAGATTTCATTACCTCTCACTAACATCGGCTCGACAACTAGGAGCCACTCTTCATTGTCTAGCTTTTTTCTTGATGCGTTGATCCAAGCTTCGAGCCTCATGAGCTGTTCATCTGAACAGGTCCTTATGTTCATTTCGGTGTATGTTTTCTTCATTCCTATGGAGTTAGTATATGTAACTTGAAATTTTAGGAACTACTCACCCGTCTTGGATTATGACTATATACAGCTCCTGATGGATGGACTATCTCGGTCCAATCTTGACACATTTCGCACCTATCGATGACGTGGTCAATCGATGTCGCCACACACAAAGGTCACAGATCTATGCATGTCAACCTGCATCATTCCAATGGTATAGTCATGATGTAGAGCTTCCCTACTAAATCAAGTCAGTACTCATCATTCGTCTTAGTAGAAATATGCACTCACAGTAGTGCTATTTCGGTGTACCGCTGGAGCTGCATTGGCCAGATAGGTACACTGCACGTGAGCAGCTCCTGTGAGTCTATTGCTGCAGTTTTTATCTGGGGATTCCAAGCTGAGTGAATGGCTAAAGCTTCAATGAGATTCATAACCAAACGTACCTTCGTGGTCAAGGCTCAACATGTCAATGTGGTAGCACTGGTGAGTGGGTAGTTCACACGATGATTGGTTGATTATCTTGATAATTGATTAAATGGGCCTGCTAGGAACAACCCTGAGATTGTAGATATATTTAGCATAGTGAAAATGGCATGGCGCAACAAGTCCTATGGTCTATTACTGTAGTAGACTTGCTTGTATGTAGTCGATGTGATATGGATACTGCTTGACAATGCATGATGGTAATTATTTTGGAGGCTATCCCTAAGATATGAGCCGAAAAGTACATGTATCCGATGGTATAACACAGTGATGGTAGTTCTAGCAATGTGTCGGTCGTTGCCCCAGCGGGTCAAACATAACGACTCATAACACGCTACACTACGTGATGAGAGAGATGTAAATTATAATGTACATGATGGTTACAGTCCAATTCAAACTAGATCTAGCATGCTCTTGAGAGATCAATCCTGATTCGAAAATGAAACACTTACCCGAAGTGCAGATTTCACTGCGTTTGTGGCCTTGTTTCTGACGTCGACGAGTTTGGCCTTGATCATCGTCAGACATTGTTGTGTTGCTGGCATAGTGACGGCCAAATGGTTGGGTCGCTGGAGAAATACTTAAGCTGCTGGCAACATTAACTCAGTGGGCTTACCAAATCCAACCAGAAGTCCACCTGCATCTAATGAATTTGTTAGCTACATTTCGTCGAGTGTATGATACTCACCAACACCTTTCTGCCTTTGACTGGCAGCTGTCCCATAGAGGCTGTGTGCGGTACACGAGACATTGAATTGTTTGGAGGATTGAGAGTGCGGCAGGATATTGGATGGCAGTGGCGCACAATTGATGGAAAGGGGCAAATTAATGTAATGATCAGATTAGTCATATATGATCGGCAATGACAGTCTGGCCAAAACTACAAACAATCATAAACACACACCTATGAATTTCGATAGCATGTGATGCTGAATAGCCTTGAGATGATTGAGTTAGATTCAACAGTCGAGTGCATCATTTGACTCTACTTCTGTATCCACTATTGGCTCTCAGTAGTATGGATCATGCTTGTCGCTATTGTATCTCCAAAAGCATGTCAATGATGGTTACAGTATTCGCTGATACACACACCATGTCTCATATAATACATACTAGTAAAAACTGAGTCCCAGACCAATAATTTCCATCAAAGCTTATCTTTATCAAAGCATGAATCATCCACTGACTTTCCGACTCTTTCCGAATGAAAGGATGTGAAGCTCGCATAGGGAAGACCAGGGAGACCTTTATCCACCTGTATGATGGGCTTAACATCCTTCAAAGTTCTGATTCGCTTGTTGTTCGTGGATGTTCTAGGGGACAAGGCCTTCGGGTCCATAGGTAACACATTCGAAAACCTGAACATTCAAAATATCATACCCAATGTTAAATTAATGCGAGGGACACTGATTTTAAAAAAAGCATGTTCCTCATCATGTCCTGGAACTCGCGAAACTGGTTTGGGTTGTCATACATGTTTGTCAGGGCAGCCACAATGATGCAATACATAAGGAACATTTTTCATTCAGGAGTCTTTGGCGCCCGCCAAAGATGTAATGTATGATAGATCTAGAACAGTAACACAACTTTTGTTAGTGATACAGGCAACAAACAAGTGGACACTTATGACTGTTAAAAGAGTTCCAATGAGACATTTAGTGAGGATGTTCTCCTTCCGAAACTCTTTGGGAAATAAGTCTGTGATTCTGCCTTCGTGGTTGCCATTAGCCAAACTGTTCAAGGTTTGTAGCATCGACACCCATAACAGCTCCTTGAACATCTGCTCCTTAATGATTTGAAGAATAGCTTGCTCAACCTAAATGTCAATAAATCATTAAGTTAAGTCATGTAGGGTCAGTCTCTTACATCCTTTGGTTGTTCAAAACAAGGAGTTCAAATAACTCCTTGACTCTCATATCCCACTCTTTGTCCGTGCTACCTGAGAATCCTGTGTCCAACAAAATGCAACCTTGGACGATCTTGCGAAACTCAGAAAGTCTGTTCTTGACGTAACTGGAGAACTGCTCACATCCCTTAGGAGCAAGCGATGGTGAGGGATGGAAAAAATATACAGTTACATGAATGGTGTCCCATTCCAGGGACAACTGTCTGGACTTGGTCTGCACAATTACTGATAGCAACATTAGTCAAATACTCATATAAGTGCGGAAAGATACTCACATGGTGTGTCAACCATATCTTGTAGTGTTGTGTGGTTAAGGGAAATTGCCTCCAACAAGCAGTTGGTGAGCAATTTTCGATCTTCTTGCTCAGAAGGATCAAATGGATTTCCTCACCCGAGCCAGTAGCTACCAAGGTAAAGACACTTTGTTACAAACATTGGATGTTTCCAGGCAGATTGGCAGACCACTAATTTGATCGCCTTCCTGTCATCATTGTCAAGCGTGATATCTAGACCTTTCCACACTAGAGCTTGGTATGCTACAGTCTGGCTGGTGGGTGTGAAGTTTTCAAACGGAATGTCATGGGCTCCTGGTGGTAAGATGAGTGGGTCTTCCGTGTAGTAACCAACAGATGCCATAGTAATAGGCTCATTGTAATCAATATCATCATCATTGTTAATAGACCAGACTGATGGAGGCAAGAGTACAGAAGTAAACTGTTTGGTCATTTGAGATTTGTGGAATACCAACGGAGAAGAGGTGCGGGCCCAATGACAGCGGGAGGTGGGTAACCATATGGGAACGGTGCTGGGTTGAATCAGATGGAATTGTCCAAGTTGCTGACCTATAAGTAAGGGGAAATCAATCCACGAACTGCTGCAAGTTGAAGGCAACACTCACAAACCACACGAGGCTGGTGGTCCCTATCACATTTGGTCGACAAAACTGAGTCTTGATTGTCTGAAGAAAATCACTGTCGCCAAACTATGGTTATATTCTCAGGTTCTGAATTTCAACATTATGTATTTCTCACCCACTTTTTGTACACAGTCCAAAATGCTGTGTTTTTCATGAGGGGGATAGCAAGTACACCAACAATGCCTAGAATGTCAACCCGCATCCCCAAGGCATACACTGGGCACTACAGACCAATGCGATGAGAGACACAACTAATTTTGATGATCACTCACATAAATCGGAGAGATTGTATGGTAGTGGTGCACCATATACCTCATCAGAACATAGCTTTCTGATTCGTCAAAGCCAATGAAGGGGTGCTAAAACAACAAATTAGAGGGAAACAATGCAGTTGATGGAGAGTAGCAAACTGGGTCATTCTAGGGCAAATGAATTAGCGTGTGACACCTTATACACAATACAGAATTGACATACAGGAAGTTGGATGACTCGAAGAGCTCGACAGACTTGAGGAAGGTACAGATAAATCAGAGTGGCAACATCCACTATTTCCAACCAAATTATCAGTGAGATGTTATTGTGTCACATAAAGTCAGCTCACTTTGGGTGTCCATCGAATGAGGTAATAAGGGTTTGGAAGAACAAGACTTGGATGAACAAACCTTTTATGTGAAGCTACATTGCAGAGATTGCACCCTGTTGCCTGAATTCTGCTACCAGAGAAAAAATGGGGCTTAGACAGAAACGAGCAAGTACCAAATTACCCCGAAAATTATGAAGGCCATGCCAGAATGATCAATGACTGAATTACACATTTAAATACATGAGTTGTGCTGCCAAAATAAATGAATTTTGCTCCAGGATCTAGAGAAGATCGTCAGCCAAAGAAAAATGTGCTAGCTTAAGGTACTTGGAGTGATGCTGGCGCAATATGCCAGGACTTAGCAAGAGCAAGCCTATTGGGCCAGTGGTAACTGATCAGGGGTTATTTTGCGCTCAATGTAAGATGCTGCGTGTATCATTAGTTTTCATAATCATACTCGTGATTAGTAAACATCTTGTCAAGCGCGCCTACGAGCGATTCTGTGCTTCCATTTTGTTCTTGCTGAAAACAAGTCAACTCCTTGATGCAAACATACTCCTCTTCATCCTCTTCATCCTCCTCACCTTCAGCAATTTCCCTGAGACTTTCTTCCCTTTCCATGCATTTTTTTTCTGTTTGTGTTGTTACAGGAATTGCTGTTTGAGCCTTTGCGGTCCTCGCCTCATGAGAATACACATGCCCCACTCCAAGCCCATAATGATAACACATCAAGGTGTCTCAATCAGCAAAGCTGGGTGTTTATGTTAGTAATGCATATACAGTGTGTGTAAACACAGACCTGTTGATGTAATACTTGTGCCAGTCATCCTTATCTTTCACAAGAGGGGAAAGACCATTTCCGTCAGGACTACGCTGGCCTCTAGAAAAGGTAGGTATAATGTGAGATGCTCTGAGAATGACTTTGGGGTCTACAAAGCTGAAGGCATTTTCCTTTGCAAGAGGCATGAAACAAACTCAGCCTAGTGTACATGTCTCCCATGAGTGACTTTGAATGGTTTTGTACCATTGAACAAAAAGGAATTCCAATCAATGGGATTCATATATGTTTCCCACATGAATAATGTTGACATGGTGTATACCAAGGACTTTGGCATAACAATACTTGTCATTGTTGTTGTCGTCATGATCATCATGATGCTTAAGTATCATAATGTTGCAGTGCGGCATCTTTGGATTTACAATGTCCTGTGCCCTGCGAACATCATAAGTTGTATAATTGAATTTTGCAATGTTGTGGTGATAAAGCCTGTTCCGCTTGAACAGAATGGAGTTGTGCTCTCGGTCCAGATGAGCTGTTGTGTGCCCAGGCTCGAGGCGATCCAAAATATGGTCCTCTAACTGAGGTAAAAAGTCCTGCATGCATCTCAGAATGATGACTATCAAGTAAAAAATTGATCATCTTCATAGCAGGATCTTTCGTATGGTTGTGCAGGTAGTGACCAAAGTCATGGTACATCTTCTCACTTTGGCCAATGAAGTGATATTGTTTGGAATTGCTCGTTGTTTCATTCACCTCTGCATGAGAAGCTTGCTGTTTTTGCCGTTGCTTGATATGGTGTAAACGCATTTGGCAATGCTCGATCTGTGTCAACTGGCGAATGAAGGCCTGTCGATCAGTACGACGGTACCAGCCTTTTGGGGTACGATGCTCTAATTCTCCCTGGAAATAATTGAGCTAGGAACAGTGAGCTATGACTGACTGGTTTGGTGCTATACAAAGCAGTTGTTCCGAAGTGACATATAGAGGCTACATAATCCCCAAGTGCGTGAAACTTATAGGTCCACAAATTGAATGACTTTTTCCTCTGTGGCTGCCTTGGTGTAGGTAGAAATTGAAACTGCTCGGAAGTTACCTTTTCTTTCCCTTTTGCATTGGCACCTATCCTAGATTTTTGAGCCGCAGTCCTTTGGCCAGTCTGATTCACCTTGTCTGTGTCTGACCGATTGGCTGCTTCCCTTTCCTGCCGGCGAGACTGTGCATCAACTTTGTGATCAAGTTTGTGTGTGTGGTATGCAGCACACACTGCTGCCTTAAACTGACAGAAATGATTGCTGAGATCAGTGGTTCATTGGTCCAAGATATCTAGGGTTAGGTCAGAGTGCATATGAAGTTTTGCCAGTCCGTGCCAGTGGGCCATGATGAAAAGAAGATTCATCATGATTTTGTTGTGATTTCTGGGGAGTAGGCCATCGAAAACAGGAATAGAACACTTGTACAAAATTAGACAAAGACCTACAGGAATTGTTCCAGATACATACTTGTAAAAGATCCTCAAAATTTCATGCAGCCATGTTTGACATCTCGGAAGTATTTGTGGAGAATTGTCTGATGGTTGCTAATCAAAATGGGGGGACTAGTCTGTACCTGTCAAAGTTAGATGATTGTTAGCTGCCAAGTAATCATCAAAAATGTTTAGCACCCTCCTATTGAGCTCATGAATCAGCTCCTTGTTGAAGGCACAAAGAATCCTTAATAAATAAATCAAAAGCATATGCCACATGCCAAGCTCAAACTCATGCAGCAGATCAACCACGAGCACAATGAACATATTGAAATCAAATGAACTAAGGCAGTCCGAAAACGTGTTCTAATTAGATGTTAGTGAACTCACGAAACGAAATCAATGGTCATGCTCACAGAGGTTGGTACCCATGAATCATGCTTCAGAAGGTCCTTGACTGCTGTGCTGTCTATGCCATAGTTCTCCTCGTAGATGAAGCCTCGGGCCATGTTCACCAGTTGACTCCTTGAGGCGTCAGAACGCACAAGAGTCACGTGCTGCTGCCTATCGTGGCTCATTCCCAAATTATGGAGTCATCCCATTGGGATGAGACACTGTGGACAAGGGCAACCTCCCAATTGTCAAATAGTGGCAATAATAACTCTGGTTTTCATGAGTTGTGGTATCTTGCAGGTAACATGAACGACTCACTTCTCAGGATAATCTGCAGAATAGGTAAACACTCGCAGGTAGAACCTGCGTTTAATGCCATCACAGCAGAGAATTACAATCTCATGCTCATATGCCTGTAAGAACTCAGCATCGAGTAAAACTCTCCATTGAGCTTGGAAGAGTTCATGATGGCAATGAGTAGCACATTCCCAGCTGACTCCCTTGCCTTGGGTGTAAGTACCCGTAAAATCTTTAAATGAATCCGGAAGCTGTCATCCATCAGATTTGATACTGGAGATAACAAATGACCTTCATACCTTATGAAAATATGCTACATGATTACACAGATTGCTGGATGGTTTACACTGGCGATACTTCAATTTGTCCCCAAAGTACATGTATACTGGCCACAGTTTCACATTACCAAAACTCGTTAGGTGTGTGGCATCGGACGAGTGTTACGACTTGGATGGTATCTGTTGACGACGCTCAAACAGAGCTTGTGTTGTCAACGGTCTGTGGACGTCCTTGGGCTAGCCCAAGGTTAGGGGTCGTACTTGGCGTATCTTCGGCAAGTACGATTTGACGCCTATGTCCAAATCGGGTAGCTTATGTCACGCGGGTGCGAGACGATAAGCTATATCGGCCTAGGCTTACGACACCCGAAGGTTAATCGTAAGGATCGTCGTTAATTAGAAAGACGGAAGTCCGACTAGTTAACAGGGGCTTTGCTCGTCGACAAAGTCGATGAGTAAAGATCAAGACTATAGGCTTATCCGCGATGAGCAGATAAGAAGATAGAATATAGGCTGCTGGCGAGGCAGAAAGGATCACTCTGGTGAGAGTAGGAGGTCAAGAACCAAGTAGATTCAAGTTAAGGAATATGGTACATGGTAGCGAGTTTATATAGAGGACAGGGGACGTATTAGTGGATGATAACTCGTACTACCGGGAGAGGCAATCGTTAAAGGGTAAAACCATAATAGGAAGGCACGTTCGATCTAGGTAGAACGTGCTGGATAAGAAAGTGAGTCAAAGATCAGAATGAGAAGTGGAACACGCAGGGGCACGATCGTGCAACTGCGGATCTAAGTATAAGTCGCATGTGCGACTGCGCATCGAGTCAGAGATCAGAAAAAGGAAATGGGATGCGTCATGCATCGTATCATAGGTTACCATCCAGATGGTAAGGGCAAGGGGACTATCCGCAGGATCAGTCAGGTGGTGAAACGGAGCAAGGGTATGCTTCGTCAGCGAAGGGATCCGGCCAAATGTACTGGCTTTGCTGAAGCGATAGGTAGAGAGCGAAAGGGAATGCGAGGATGACGAGGATGACGAGGGTAAGGTCGGGGTAAGGGTATGACGCGAGGGCTGATACGAGGAGGATCAGGAGAAAAATAGTAGGGGCCCAAGCATCTAGATGTTCTTGTAACATTACCCCGGTTTCTAGGACTGAAATCAACGAGTTCAGTTATCCATGTTGTCATACCAGGAAGGGTCGCAGTCGAGGTCACGGAGTATGTCCATGGCTTCCAAAGCATTCTCTTCTCTATCTTGTTCGAGTCTTGCAGCATCGTGATCATATGCTGCCTCTAACTGACGCATGTCAGTGTAGAACGTTTCCGATGATATTCCTCGACGAAGGATCTTCTTGCCGTGAAGGCGGGGGCAGAAGGGAGTGAGATGTCCGGGGGCGAACAGTCCACAAATGCGGCAGAAGTATCGCTCGCATTGTTTCTGTTTGTGGCCGTACTGATGGCAGACCCTGCACTTAAAGTTGCACTGGTAGGGTTGTGGGGTCGTCCTAGTGTGTGTGTCGTTAAGTATCTGCTGCCTGGTGGGATCTTGGCCCGGTACATGTCGAGTGGTGGGCAATCCGAGTGCAAGGATGCGCTCGGTATTCAATCGGCGACTCCGTCGGGTTTTACGTGTGGGTGGAGGAACAGGGACGGGGGTATCGTCCCTGATGATGGGTGACCCGATGGATAGTATCGGTATGTCATCGGTAGAGGTGAATCCTGGAGGGGGAGTGGTAAGACGAGCTTCCAAGCTCGGTTTGTCTTCTTCGTTCGTCTTTCTCCAAGGTGGTGTGCGAGTTTCCTTACTCGTCTTTTCTTCTTCGTGCTTCTTCTTCCCTTTATAGGGAGCAGGTAACGGGTCGTTGGCTACAACCTCGTCATTGATGATGGCAGCTCGGAGTTCCTCGAGCTCGTCGCTGGTCATCATTTGATACTGCTCTTCTTCGTGTTCTGCGAACAGTTTGTCGATCTCTTCGGATGTGAGGTTGGTGGGGATGAGGTTGGATCGTTCAGGAGGAGGGGTTGGAGCACTGCACTCGGCAGTATGCTCGACAACAGTTGCCTGTACAGGCGGTTGGTTGTATGCGATTTCTTCTTCTATTTTGACGACTACGTCGCCGAAATTCCTGGATGCGAGAAGGTTCAAGAGGGCCCTCTTGGCCTTCGTGACGGAGTATCGAGTGATTGGACTATGGGGGAGGATGCCATATGGTCCGGTTGTGAAAGCGACAGTGTCAACTGCCCGAAACGCGTTGACAAGCTCCAGGAGAACCGTGTCTTTGGTACGGTCAATATAGCTGTCGAGTCTAAGCGCGTACTGTGCGTCGAGAATAATGGCCTCCCAGAATGCCTTCTGAGAGTCCGGGGTCTGCGTAAAAGGAACGGTGAACTCGTGGATGAGTTCGACGATGGAGGGTGTGGAACCGAGAGAGAGGGAGGAGGCATTGGACGAGGTGGTAGACATGGAGATGATGGTAGCTGGTTAACAACTGAGGAGCTTTGTTGTCAGCTTGAGTCTCTTCTTATAGTCCATGAGCATCTCCGCTGCGGACTTCAAGTCCTTCTCTGGAATCCACGTTCGTTCTGAGGGTGGATAACCAACCCAGGAGACCAGGTATCGGCGTTTCGTTCCGGTACCCCTGTGTTGGAGGATCGCTTCTATTTCGTAATGTTCTTCCCCGTCGATCAGGTCCGGTGGCGGTTCAGTATAGTTTGGGCCATGCACGTCCGTCTCCTGATAGGAGGATAATTCTGATGCATGGAACGTGGGGTGAACGCGCCAGGTGGCAGGGAGTTCGAGGGTGAACGTGATAGGGGAAAGGACCTGTTTAACGGTAAAGGGTCCGTATCGTTTCGGTGCGAGTTTCTTTGAAGGGAAGTGGGTGATCAAATGCGCAGCAGACAGCCACACCTTGTCCCCAACCTTCCAAGGCTGGTACTTTCGCCCGAACGTGCGTTCTGCCATGCGCTGCTGCGCAAGGCTATGACATGCGAGGGCTTCTTCACGGATCTTCGCGAGTTTCTTGACTCGGTCTTCTGCTGCTGGCAGAGCTGAGTTGGGGAAGGCATAAGGTATGCCTTTGGGTTCATAACCCATCATGAGGTAGAATGGGGATGCGTTCCGAGCGGAGTGTCGTCTGGAATTGTGGACGAATTCGGCCATGGGAAGGTGTTTGGCCCAATCGTTAGGAGTTGTCCTACAATAGATCCGAAGGTATGTCTCCAGCTCCTGGTTCATTCGTTCTGTCTGCCCATCCGTCTGAGGGTGATAGGCAGTGGAGAGGGCTACCTGGTAGTCCAAGAGCCGTCCGAGTTCTTTTGCTAGCTTCGAGGCAAATTGTGGGCCTCGATCGGAGATGATCTTGTCATATAGTCCGAATCGCATAAACACCTTTTTGTAAAATAATTCAGCAACGCCTTCTGCAGTGATGGTTTTCTTGCAGGGCGAGAGAATTACCCCCTTCATAAGCCCATGGTCGACCACGACCATAATGGAATCATAGCCGGCGCTCTCCGGAAGATCAGTGATAAGATCGACTGAAACTTGGGAGAATGGTCGAGTACAGGTGGAGGGAATGGGCATCAGGGGAGGTGTGGTGGGATGAGTGTCGGATTTCATCTGCTGGCACATAGTGCAGCCATCAACGTATTGTCGGATAAAGGTGCCCATGCCGGGCCACCAATAGCTTTTCTTGACGTTCCATTCGGTATTGGAACGTCCGGGGTGCCCTGCAGTCGGGTGATCGTGGTGGAGCTCCAGAATACGCTTCCGGAGGTCCGGGGGAACGTAGGCTCGATCCTTGAAATAAAGGATGCCTTCGTCCATGCGCCAGTCTGACAAGGCAGACTTCATAGGGGGAGCGCAGAGACCGTTCAGGGCGTCAGCTGCTGTCTTTATAGTGAGATCAGCAGGGTTATCATTCGCTGCTTTGAACTTTGACGCTAGAGCAGTGTCAATAAGTTTAACAAAGAGCGAATCTGGGAGGAGGACAACGTCCTCGTTATCACGATCTGAATTGTCATGATCCGGTCGTCGGGAGAGAGCATCGGGTGCAGCAAGTTTGCTGCCTGGGACATGGTGGAATTGAAGATCGTACTCGCAAAGAGTGAGCTGCCAGCGGGCTTGCCGGCGTGTCAGCGTCTGCGAGGATCGGAAATACAGGAGGTTCTTGTGGTCAGTGAAGACGATCACCGGATGGGGATTGCCTTCAAGGAAGTGTCTCCATGCCTTCAGGGCACGGATAACCGCAAGAAGCTCTCGGTCGTAGATCTGATAATTCCGTTCCGCAGCATTAAGGGACTGCGAAAGATATCCACATGGGTGGTAGGACCCATTGTCGTCGGTTTGTAGGAGGACTGCTCCTGTCGCAAATAGCGATGCGTCTGTGACCAGTGCAAACTGGCGAGAGGGGTCGGGATTCCGGAGTACAGGTTCAGTGGTAAAACATTGCTTCAGCTTCAGGAATGAAGCTTCGCAATCTGTGGACCAAGAAAACACGGTGTCTTTCTTTGTGAGGTCGAGGAGGGGGCGAGCGAGGTCGGAATAATGGGAGATGAAATGACGGTAGAAATTGCAGAATCCTAGGAAGGATCTGACTTCTTTCACCGTTGATGGAGTCTGCCATTCGCTGATCCCCTTGAGTTTTGCCGGGTCCATGGCAACCTGTCCAGGGTCGGATGATCATCCCAAGGTACTCTACCTCTTGGGAGTCGAAAGTGCACTTTTCGGGTTTAAGGAAGAGTTGCTCCTGACGGAGCTTCTCTAAAACCCTACGGGTGCGCATCTGGTGTTCTGCAAGGTCAGAGGAGAATATTAGGATGTCGTCCATATAGACGATGAGCCATCCTTCATCTATCTCCTTGCTGAACGTCTGGTTCATGTAGGCCTGGAACGTCGCTGGCGAGTTACAGAGGCCAAAGAACATCACTTTTGGCTCGAAGAGTCCAAAAGTTGTCGAGAAGGCTGCCTTCCATCTGTCGTCAGGGTGGATCAAGATATTGTTGTATCCTGAACGGACATCCACTTTGGTGAAGTATTTCGCGTCTTTGAGTTTGGCGATGAGAGGCGGAATGAGCGGAAGTGGATATGCATTCTTGATAGTCCATTCGTTGATGTATCGGTAGTCCTGACAGGGGCGAAGGGAGCCGTCCTTCTTTCCTACAAAGAAGAAGCCAGAGGCTTGAGGCGACTTCGATGGTTGGATAAAATCTTTCTGGATGTGTTCGTCCAGAAACGCTTTAACCGCTTCTGTCTCTTTTGGAGAGAGGGGGTAAGCTCGGGAAGATTTTGGAATAAAACCTTCCTTCGTTTCGATCCGGTGGTCTACACCTGGTCTTGATGGGGGGAGCTTGTTAAGCCCATCCTTCGCGAATATATCTGCGAAGTCATGAAGGTATTCGGGGACAAGCTCTTCGAATGGTTTCTTCTTCGTTTCTTGAGCTTTGTCCTTGGCGAATTCCTGCGCCTTGTTACTGGTTTTCGTGTACTCCTCCTTCAGCCGTAGCAAGGATCCAAATGTTGCGAAGGGGAGTCTTCTTTGTCTTCGTGGTCTCCGTCTTGGAGGTTCCATCCCTAGTTAGGGGAGTGTCGAAGGTAAGGTTCTCGATCAGTCTGACCGAAGAACCATCGGTCGAGTATTCTATAAGAATCTCGTCATCAGTCAAGGGGTAAGTCGCGACTTCCTTGACTTCGGGTAGGGGTTCGATCTTCCCTACCCAGACATCTTCCATGATGTCGGTTTCTTGAGGCATTTCGAAATGCTTTTCTTCGGCGGGTACCTCCTTGGCAGGTTTTGCCTTCTTCGTCTTCTTTTTCTTCTTCTTGCGTCGAATTTCTTCAAGTACGTGTTCCGTACTCAGGGGAAGTGACTTGAGAGGTTTGAAAGGTGCCTCTTCCTCGTCCTCGATCATTGGTCGGAGACCTTCGAATCGGTAGGGGGTTACCCCGTTCCTTTTTCGAATCTTGTTGAGTAGATTCTCAACGTGTCTGGATCTGGTTGTGGGGAGCATTGTGATTTCGTTGCGTCCCCAATCGATATCCGGTTTCATGGCGGATAGCCAGGGTTTCCCTAGCAAGATGTCGTCTCTTTCGGAAAGTCTAGTGACGTTAAACTTTCCCCACATAGTTCGTCCGTCGAGTCGGACGAAGAGTATGCAGTATCGGATGACCTTCCCAGCAGTGGATTGGCTTCCATCTACCTGTAGTGATGCGGAAGGGTTTCTTCAGGAGGTGGGTTTTAATATTGTGCTTCTTTACGAAGGTGTCACAAATAAATGTTCCCCCAGCTCCTGAGTCGATGATGGCTGTTGTTGCAACGGTTTTCGTACTCGTGGAAGAGAAAAGTGTCACCGGGACACGGAATTCATTTTCTTTTCCTACAGTATGAGTACACAGGATATCTAAGGAGGGGACGCACGTTGCTTTTGCGGTCCTCCGTTCTAAAAATCCTCTTCTCCTTGGAGCCTGTTGGTCTCCATGTCGTCTTCGGAGGTTTCGTCATTACGCTGGTCTCTACCAGTCGTTACCGGAGTCTTTCCTTTGGTATCTTTCTTCTCTCCACGTCGTATCTTTCGGGTGGAATCTGGGATCGTTGGCTCTGTGGCCATGCTCTTTGCATGAGAAGCAAAGGCCCTTCTTGTAGCATTCGTCTTTCTCTGCCTGAGAGAGGGTGCGGTCCACGTCCATAGCGTTAGGGTCTCTGGACGAAGAGACATTGGGCTTGGGGTAGTACTTGGAACCGCGAGGGGCATATCGGGTGTGTTGGTTGCGGGAGTTGGCAGAGACGGCCTTGCTCCTGCGGTAGTTAGCGTCGAGCTGTACCGCAGAAGTGTACCATTTTTCGATGGTGTCCGGAAGTGTCTCCTTCCTGTAGATTGCTTCGCGAAGGCTTGGGTTCAGGCCTTTCTCAAAGAAGTGTGAGAGTGTCACGCCTTCCTTGATATTGGCGATGGTAGCCAACGTTTTGAACTTCGAGATGTAGTCCGTAACGTTGTTTCCCATTCTGAGTTCGGCGATTTCGGTGAGGGCATTCACCTGCTTATCAACGGGTTGAAATGCAAGGTTGAATCCTTTCTCGAATTCTGCGAACGTTCCGAATTTCGGGGGGTTGGTGCTGAAAGCTTCGCGATAGAAGTTATCAGCCCATGCTTTAGCGCTGTTCTTTGTCATTAATGACAGGGCGACGGACACCATAATCTGCTCGCTGCAATAGACGGTGGGGTTGATGAGGAAGTACGTCTTTAAGCTGTAGAGCCATCGTTGTGCGTCGTCGGTGTTCCCATCGTAGTCCGTTGGTGACCCTGCTTTGAGTTCAGGGGCACGAACTACGACGGCGGTGGAGGAGGATGGGTTAGACATTCTTGTCTTCGGGTTGGCGCTAGTGTTTCGGGGAGGTACTTCGTCTGGAAAGTCCTCTTCAGAAGTCGGAGTGTTTCCTAGATCTTCTTCGTCGTTCAGTCCCTCGTCTGAGTGGTACTGCTCTGTTGGTGAGGTGGGAGAGCTAAACTGTCCGTCTACCTCTTCTTCGTCAGGATCTTCCTGATTCGGGTCGCGCTCCCAAGAGAACTTGCGTGTCCAGGGAGTGGTCGTCTTGTATCTGTTTCTGTCCTCGATAGGTGTCGAGGGCTAGAAGGTAACTTGAATCTTTTGTTACGACTTGGATGGTATCTGTTGACGACGCTCAAACAGAGCTTGTGTTGTCAACGGTCTGTGGACGTCCTTGGGCTAGCCCAAGGTTAGGGGTCGTACTTGGCGTATCTTCGGCAAGTACGATTTGACGCCTATGTCCAAATCGGGTAGCTTATGTCACGCGGGTGCGAGACGATAAGCTATATCGGCCTAGGCTTACGACACCCGAAGGTTAATCGTAAGGATCGTCGTTAATTAGAAAGACGGAAGTCCGACTAGTTAACAGGGGCTTTGCTCGTCGACAAAGTCGATGAGTAAAGATCAAGACTATAGGCTTATCCGCGATGAGCAGATAAGAAGATAGAATATAGGCTGCTGGCGAGGCAGAAAGGATCACTCTGGTGAGAGTAGGAGGTCAAGAACCAAGTAGATTCAAGTTAAGGAATATGGTACATGGTAGCGAGTTTATATAGAGGACAGGGGACGTATTAGTGGATGATAACTCGTACTACCGGGAGAGGCAATCGTTAAAGGGTAAAACCATAATAGGAAGGCACGTTCGATCTAGGTAGAACGTGCTGGATAAGAAAGTGAGTCAAAGATCAGAATGAGAAGTGGAACACGCAGGGGCACGATCGTGCAACTGCGGATCTAAGTATAAGTCGCATGTGCGACTGCGCATCGAGTCAGAGATCAGAAAAAGGAAATGGGATGCGTCATGCATCGTATCATAGGTTACCATCCAGATGGTAAGGGCAAGGGGACTATCCGCAGGATCAGTCAGGTGGTGAAACGGAGCAAGGGTATGCTTCGTCAGCGAAGGGATCCGGCCAAATGTACTGGCTTTGCTGAAGCGATAGGTAGAGAGCGAAAGGGAATGCGAGGATGACGAGGATGACGAGGGTAAGGTCGGGGTAAGGGTATGACGCGAGGGCTGATACGAGGAGGATCAGGAGAAAAATAGTAGGGGCCCAAGCATCTAGATGTTCTTGTAACAACGAGAACACAACTGCGACAACTACACGAGGTAAGTCACATCCCGGTTCTCAAGAAGATGACTGAAGTTTGCTGTGTGCATTCATGAAAGCTGGTGAAGTGTATAACTCACCCTGGATATTGACTTCGCATGGAAGATGCAGGGCGCTCCATTAGAGTAGGTAAGGCTCAGTAGTGAAATAGCTTGTTGTCCTGAGCATTCGAAAGCTTTTCCTGGATAACAGAAACAAGAGGTCAATAATAAAGTTCCGCAATACCAACATGTCAACTCCGCAGCTGTGCCAGCGATTACCCCTCATCTATCTCCATAGGTGTATGCCTCCAGAGGTGGATGGATTGTGGCCGGGGTTGAACCAACATTAGAAGAATCTGCAGATGACACTGCATCAATCTGATTGGAAGACGATGATGAGACTCCTGGATGGTGGAATCACATGCTTGAAGACTGTCTGCTAGTGTTGTTATTGACTCGGGATCATTTCACAGAGCCCAGGAGATCTCTTGCTTTGCATAAAGCAGATGTCAAGTGTTTCTTGCCTTTTGCGCACAAGTGCTGATGCTTGGTATATGCGCTCTCATGCATGAATTCGCACATGCAAGTGCATCTGAAAGGTGTTGGACCTGACGGTGAAAGCAACCCAACTCCGCAAGTTGTAGCTGTTCTTTGAGCCTGTCTATGAATTCTGCTTGGCCTGCTTCATGGTTTCTCACTGGCAGGAGGAGGGTCTCAGTCTGAAAATTGTCATCAACATCTACACCGCCAGTCTGTGGTGAGCTTTCAGAACGACTAGTCATTGATGGCAGTAACAAACCTCAGGCTGACTCAATGATTAGTGTAATTTCCTTCCCTTCTATCAGTGTTACCCGCAATCCTGATCCTAATGAAAGGCGGGTATTCAAGTTAGCAAGTGGTGCCGCAATGTAAGTCATCTGGTTTACTGTATATTCAAGTTAATGTTATGTTCTTGCAGCTCGAAGGTATTGCACGAGGATTGCGGCATAGGCAAATGTGTTCTCTAGTGTCAAACTGCAGCAAGAACATGTGCACCAAGCTCTTATCCTCCCCTTATCCAAATCTTGAATACAAGTTCACGGCATCCCAATATATCAAAACTTTTGGTGCAATTAGCAGCTGGGCCGATGCCCCAATTTTTGTGCTTGGCCGCCACCACATTGGCATTGATCGTCCCTGGTGCAATTCCCTGGCGCAATCTGCCATTCACACACCGGCACTAGTTGCCAACAGGTTCAACCCTTTGCTGTGAATAAAAGCTGGATTATAATATGCGGAGTCCCATCTTTTTCCTCTACAACACTCATATCTATCGAATATGTCACTTCCAGTGTTCCAAATAAATGTGCTTCATCAACCCTTCAAATGGCGCCACGAAAAAAAGTGTGAGCTGTCTCCAACATTTGCCACTGTTTTTGCAGATTCATCCTGTCAATTAGCTCCACATCGGATCTGTTGGTCTCCCACGTATGACACTTTGGTCAAACAGTATTTGCGCTGTGTAATTACCCTTCTCTACTTACCAACGGTATCTTGAGATTAGAACAGATGGAAGACACTCCACTGGAGGACTTTTCTGCTGAGTATTACAACATGTATGTGTTTATTCTCTCGCCAATTGACGTATTTTGCAGGGAGCAACGAGAACACCATGTCTTCAAGCAGCTCTTATAATCTCACCCCAGTCTTCTGGAATGGCAGAGTCCTTACTTATAATTTATAGATTGGCAAGGGAGCCGCCGGTGTGCGAGGCGATGACATGAAAATGCTGAAGTCTGCAGTCCTTGATTGGATTGTCCCACAAGAAGGAGCTATCCAGCCTCCTTTGCACAGAAACTTGAAGATTGACTGTGGATTCAATCATGACCTTACTGGATTCCTACTTTGTCCTGTTGGATTAGATTGGAACGACTCACAGTATGTTTTCGCTTAATGGAATATGCAGCCCTGACAGCTCATTTTGCCCTTCTTTGTCAATAGGACTAAAGAAAATCTACGAAGTTACCTACGACTCTGAAGATCCGTGGAACGGTCTCCTTAGGAGCCGTTTACTGGTATGTGTATGTGACGTCCCCTTACTCAAGATTCCTTCACTAAATTGTATGCCATCAGGCATATAAGCTCATTTTCACGTCTCCAAGCTCTGTCGAGAAGGAGCCGAAAGCCACACAATCTAGCAATGCTCGCCTCCATGGCATGAACTCGGTCACCGCCACTTCTATTGCATATATTGCGACTCAGGTTTGTCGACTGTCATGTGTTTGAACGCAGGCAATTTTGACATTGACTACAGGTCCGATTTGCCTTGAGCTCTTCCTCTGTATTCTTGAGAACCAATACGACCACAGATTCAGAGACATTTTATCATAGCCTTCTCGACCTCCTTGAAGACCCTGATGAATCTAAGGAAGTTGACAAATTACTAATGTGGTGGAATTGGTATGTTATCACCCTCAGATCATGTTGCAGATACTCATATATTTCCATCACTAGCCAGGTATTTCCTACTTCTTCTGCTGCTAAAAAATGTATCAGCGCCAATAGTGCACTATCGAAGATTCATCAAAAGCACCTTGCTTTGAAACAACTTTCAGGTTTGAACATAGAGTCTTTGTAGCTTTTATTCAAATATGTCTTGTATAGTCAATATAATTACAATTTAATGTCGGCCTGTTTTTGGCTTTTGCAATATGTTAGCCGCTGGATATCCTTCTAAGACAAGCCCTACGCGAGATGATATCACCAGCTAAAATATCACTGGAGGCAGCCTCAAAATAACAAATGTGATTCTTCTGCTATGTTGGTTGCCATACTGTAAATACACTGTTCATATATGGGAGCTCTGGTGGAGGATGCAACTGCAAGCTTGGCTTGCAAAAGACAATCACATTGTTACAGAATGGTACTGTATTGTAGAAAGTCTGCATCCTTGGGCTTTTGGTGGTGTTGGTCTAATGCAGTCCGGGTATATAAAGTGTTATCTAATGCTGACATCTGTTTAGAAATTGCGAATGAAGTAAAGGTTATAATCCCATGACCAGGGCAGAGCTAAATTGTAGTGCATTGTCATCAGTCCTCACCTGGGTGACAATGGTCACTCTGGACAAATTTGCTGTAGCTGGTGAGTGCCACAATATGTGCCACCATGACCCCAGCTGGCAGACAACTGCAACTAGACTGTCAAAAAAGAAATTGTGGTGTATTTGGTGTATTTCATAAAGTAAGTCTGGGTATGCAAAGCTTTCTTATGTGGTGTACAATTCTTATATATATTATATGAATTTTAGATCAGATATAGCTTTCTAAGAATTTATCGTTTTCGGGTTGGTTACCTGATGGCTGTAGCACTGCCACTGATGCTATATGATGAGAGAAACATTGTCCATCAACAGATCATGGAGGCTGTGCAGCGGAATGTCTTAGACCACACAGTCAATATATGCTCCATGCTAAACAATCTAGACGTCAAGCAGTTGGTCCGTGAAACCTTAATGAAGGTGGTAAGCTCTTATTGTAACAATGATGAAAGTAAGTGATATAACCCTAACGTTCATTCAAATTGACTAATACTTTGCCTGCAGCCATGTGTGAGTAGAGTTTAGTGAGGACTGGGCTGCTGCGAACCTAAATGTGTTGTTCACGAGGTTATCTACACCATTCGAGCTTATCCTGGCCACATCAAAAACCTTGGTGCAATCAAAGGTTGAATGCAGGTACAAATTACACCCTCCTGCATGATCGAATGATCTCAAATCAAACTGGAAGAAAAACAAGGTCAAGGACCTTGTCGACCATACATCTCCCTTGAAGTTCACCTTCAGAAAGGACAAAGAGACTGAGAAGGTCTGGCCGCTTGAGAACGAAGTTGTATGGGATATAGTTATCAGCGTCATTTCTGAACTCAAGCTCCAACAACATGTCAAAAACCTTGACAACCTTTTCTGCATTGCTGCAGCTGCGGTTTACTGTGCTTCATGTGAACTCCGGAACAGAAAAATGGTCGACCTTGTGTTTTCAGCTTCCAACTATAGACACACGTACAACCAATTGATGGACTACATTAGCAAGCACATCACCCCTAATGCAGAATTAGTGGAGCGATGGAAAAATTCCAAGGCTTGTACTACTACTTGATTGGAAGACATCCTGAACTACTAGTCGCACAGTACCACATTTGATTTTCATATGTTCGATCTACCGTCAGTTACTAATATGGCCATGTGATGTACTACTAGATTCTAGTACTACTATACATGCAATTTGACTGCTTTCCATCATACTACTTGGCCAGCATGATATATATTTCTGTACAGACTGGCTTTCCATATAATCATTGTGTTTTCTAAGTAGCACCAGCAAACAAAGGTAACACCGGCATGTGTCGGATAAGTTGGACCATGCCTCCACTCGCTCATTTTTTTCTGTGTTGAGCACATCTGGCAGGGACATATCCATAGGAATGTATGTGTGACTCAATTGCCCATAGTATGAAAGCTAACTTGAATACTATCATAAGTGGATGACAGCTGCAGAAACATAATCTGTCTACTACACTTCCCATGGTTGATTGGTAACACCGTGCCAACAGGCTCGTCGCCTCCAGAGTCCATGGCCTCATTTTTGTTCCATGCGTATGAGAATGACAGAACCTGAACAGGCAAGAGAGGACAGTCAAAATTTTATGGCAGGGAGTTGAGTGTGCATGATTGATGCGCAAGCTGAGTTTCTGCTTGTTCAATATTTTGTGTTCAAATGATATGTTTGACATTAACTTAATAGATTATGAGCTTGGTGCTGTAGAGGGCTGTTTGCATGGATTCTTTTGATCCAACTCCCAAAATGCAGGATAAGACATAGATACTATCATAAGGACATTTGTCATCCGCTGTATGTCTTTCAACCATACTACTCAATCTGATTTGTACCTTTCACTGAAATTATCCTATCAGACACAACAAATCTGCATTCTGATTCGACATATCCTTATAGGTGCTTTTGATGTTAAATTCATAGTAATCCCGGTAAGGTTCCATCATCAGACAACTCATGGAATCCTTGCATACTTAGCCCCAGAAACTGTTGCTCAACACTATGGGCATTGTGTTGGTTCCCTTGATACTTTCCGTACATTATCCCTTTTTGAGTTCTGGTAATTGTCTCTGGTAAACTACACCTGGGACAATGGCTCCCTTCAACTTCATCAGTGAGTCGGCTACAGCTCCATTCTTACATCACCTGTGCCTACTGGCTTTAGGGGTGTCTTCAAGCCAGAAAATGTCAATGTTGACGGCCAACTTGGGTCAGAAGATGCTGACATATCAGCGAAGACCTTTATTGTGCTTGTTACAAGAACATCTAGATGCTTGGGCCCCTACTATTTTTCTCCTGATCCTCCTCGTATCAGCCCTCGCGTCATACCCTTACCCCGACCTTACCCTCGTCATCCTCGTCATCCTCGCATTCCCTTTCGCTCTCTACCTATCGCTTCAGCAAAGCCAGTACATTTGGCCGGATCCCTTCGCTGACGAAGCATACCCTTGCTCCGTTTCACCACCTGACTGATCCTGCGGATAGTCCCCTTGCCCTTACCATCTGGATGGTAACCTATGATACGATGCATGACGCATCCCATTTCCTTTTTCTGATCTCTGACTCGATGCGCAGTCGCACATGCGACTTATACTTAGATCCGCAGTTGCACGATCGTGCCCCTGCGTGTTCCACTTCTCATTCTGATCTTTGACTCACTTTCTTATCCAGCACGTTCTACCTAGATCGAACGTGCCTTCCTATTATGGTTTTACCCTTTAACGATTGCCTCTCCCGGTAGTACGAGTTATCATCCACTAATACGTCCCCTGTCCTCTATATAAACTCGCTACCATGTACCATATTCCTTAACTTGAATCTACTTGGTTCTTGACCTCCTACTCTCACCAGAGTGATCCTTTCTGCCTCGCCAGCAGCCTATATTCTATCTTCTTATCTGCTCATCGCGGATAAGCCTATAGTCTTGATCTTTACTCATCGACTTTGTCGACGAGCAAAGCCCCTGTTAACTAGTCGGACTTCCGTCTTTCTAATTAACGACGATCCTTACGATTAACCTTCGGGTGTCGTAAGCCTAGGCCGATATAGCTTATCGTCTCGCACCCGCGTGACATAAGCTACCCGATTTGGACATAGGCGTCAAATCGTACTTGCCGAAGATACGCCAAGTACGACCCCTAACCTTGGGCTAGCCCAAGGACGTCCACAGACCGTTGACAACACAAGCTCTGTTTGAGCGTCGTCAACAGATACCATCCAAGTCGTAACAAAAGATTCAAGTTACCTTCTAGCCCTCAACACCTATCGAGGACAGAAACAGATACAAGACGACCACTCCCTGGACACGCAAGTTCTCTTGGGAGCGCGACCCGAATCAGGAAGATCCTGACGAAGAAGAGGTAGACGGACAGTTTAGCTCTCCCACCTCACCAACAGAGCAGTACCACTCAGACGAGGGACTGAACGACGAAGAAGATCTAGGAAACACTCCGACTTCTGAAGAGGACTTTCCAGACGAAGTACCTCCCCGAAACACTAGCGCCAACCCGAAGACAAGAATGTCTAACCCATCCTCCTCCACCGCCGTCGTAGTTCGTGCCCCTGAACTCAAAGCAGGGTCACCAACGGACTACGATGGGAACACCGACGACGCACAACGATGGCTCTACAGCTTAAAGACGTACTTCCTCATCAACCCCACCGTCTATTGCAGCGAGCAGATTATGGTGTCCGTCGCCCTGTCATTAATGACAAAGAACAGCGCTAAAGCATGGGCTGATAACTTCTATCGCGAAGCTTTCAGCACCAACCCCCCGAAATTCGGAACGTTCGCAGAATTCGAGAAAGGATTCAACCTTGCATTTCAACCCGTTGATAAGCAGGTGAATGCCCTCACCGAAATCGCCGAACTCAGAATGGGAAACAACGTTACGGACTACATCTCGAAGTTCAAAACGTTGGCTACCATCGCCAATATCAAGGAAGGCGTGACACTCTCACACTTCTTTGAGAAAGGCCTGAACCCAAGCCTTCGCGAAGCAATCTACAGGAAGGAGACACTTCCGGACACCATCGAAAAATGGTACACTTCTGCGGTACAGCTCGACGCTAACTACCGCAGGAGCAAGGCCGTCTCTGCCAACTCCCGCAACCAACACACCCGATATGCCCCTCGCGGTTCCAAGTACTACCCCAAGCCCAATGTCTCTTCGTCCAGAGACCCTAACGCTATGGACGTGGACCGCACCCTCTCTCAGGCAGAGAAAGACGAATGCTACAAGAAGGGCCTTTGCTTCTCATGCAAAGAGCATGGCCACAGAGCCAACGATCCCAGATTCCACCCGAAAATACGACGTGGAGAGAAGAAAGATACCAAAGGAAAGACTCCGGTAACGACTGGTAGAGACCAGCGTAATGACGAAACCTCCGAAGACGACATGGAGACCAACAGGCTCCAAGGAGAAGAGGATTTTTAGAACGGAGGACCGCAAAAGCAACGTGCGTCCCCTCCTTAGATATCCTGTGTACTCATACTGTAGGAAAAGAAAATGAATTCCGTGTCCCGGTGACACTTTTCTCTTCCACGAGTACGAAAACCGTTGCAACAACAGCCATCATCGACTCAGGAGCTGGGGGAACATTTATTTGTGACACCTTCATAAAGAAGCACAATATTAAAACCCACCTCCTGAAGAAACCCTTCCGCATCACTACGGTAGATGGAAGCCAATCCACTGCTGGGAAGGTCATTCGATACTGCATACTCTTCGTCCGACTCGACGGACGAACTATGTGGGGAAAGTTTAACGTCACTAGACTTTCCGAAAGAGACGACATCTTGCTAGGGAAACCCTGGCTATCCGCCATGAAACCGGATATCGATTGGGGACGCAACGAAATCACAATGCTCCCCACAACCAGATCCAGACACGTTGAGAATCTACTCAACAAGATTCGAAAAAGGAACGGGGTAACCCCCTACCGATTCGAAGGTCTCCGACCAATGATCGAGGACGAGGAAGAGGCACCTTTCAAACCTCTCAAGTCACTTCCCCTGAGTACGGAACACGTACTTGAAGAAATTCGACGCAAGAAGAAGAAAAAGAAGACGAAGAAGGCAAAACCTGCCAAGGAGGTACCCGCCGAAGAAAAGCATTTCGAAATGCCTCAAGAAACCGACATCATGGAAGATGTCTGGGTAGGGAAGATCGAACCCCTACCCGAAGTCAAGGAAGTCGCGACTTACCCCTTGACTGATGACGAGATTCTTATAGAATACTCGACCGATGGTTCTTCGGTCAGACTGATCGAGAACCTTACCTTCGACACTCCCCTAACTAGGGATGGAACCTCCAAGACGGAGACCACGAAGACAAAGAAGACTCCCCTTCGCAACATTTGGATCCTTGCTACGGTGAAGGAGGAGTACACGAAAACCAGTAACAAGGCGCAGGAATTCGCCAAGGACAAAGCTCAAGAAACGAAGAAGAAACCATTCGAAGAGCTTGTCCCCGAATACCTTCATGACTTCGCAGATATATTCGCGAAGGATGGGCTTAACAAGCTCCCCCCATCAAGACCAGGTGTAGACCACCGGATCGAAACGAAGGAAGGTTTTATTCCAAAATCTTCCCGAGCTTACCCCCTCTCTCCAAAAGAGACAGAAGCGGTTAAAGCGTTTCTGGACGAACACATCCAGAAAGATTTTATCCAACCATCGAAGTCGCCTCAAGCCTCTGGCTTCTTCTTTGTAGGAAAGAAGGACGGCTCCCTTCGCCCCTGTCAGGACTACCGATACATCAACGAATGGACTATCAAGAATGCATATCCACTTCCGCTCATTCCGCCTCTCATCGCCAAACTCAAAGACGCGAAATACTTCACCAAAGTGGATGTCCGTTCAGGATACAACAATATCTTGATCCACCCTGACGACAGATGGAAGGCAGCCTTCTCGACAACTTTTGGACTCTTCGAGCCAAAAGTGATGTTCTTTGGCCTCTGTAACTCGCCAGCGACGTTCCAGGCCTACATGAACCAGACGTTCAGCAAGGAGATAGATGAAGGATGGCTCATCGTCTATATGGACGACATCCTAATATTCTCCTCTGACCTTGCAGAACACCAGATGCGCACCCGTAGGGTTTTAGAGAAGCTCCGTCAGGAGCAACTCTTCCTTAAACCCGAAAAGTGCACTTTCGACTCCCAAGAGGTAGAGTACCTTGGGATGATCATCCGACCTGGACAGGTTGCCATGGACCCGGCAAAACTCAAGGGGATCAGCGAATGGCAGACTCCATCAACGGTGAAAGAAGTCAGATCCTTCCTAGGATTCTGCAATTTCTACCGTCATTTCATCTCCCATTATTCCGACCTCGCTCGCCCCCTCCTCGACCTCACAAAGAAAGACACCGTGTTTTCTTGGTCCACAGATTGCGAAGCTTCATTCCTGAAGCTGAAGCAATGTTTTACCACTGAACCTGTACTCCGGAATCCCGACCCCTCTCGCCAGTTTGCACTGGTCACAGACGCATCGCTATTTGCGACAGGAGCAGTCCTCCTACAAACCGACGACAATG
The DNA here is from genome assembly GCF_016758785.1 of Suillus bovinus. Classification (NCBI taxonomy): domain Eukaryota; kingdom Fungi; phylum Basidiomycota; class Agaricomycetes; order Boletales; family Suillaceae; genus Suillus; species Suillus bovinus. The sequence continues at coordinate 55,694 of NW_024542169.1, forward strand.
GGTCCTACCACCCATGTGGATATCTTTCGCAGTCCCTTAATGCTGCGGAACGGAATTATCAGATCTACGACCGAGAGCTTCTTGCGGTTATCCGTGCCCTGAAGGCATGGAGACACTTCCTTGAAGGCAATCCCCATCCGGTGATCGTCTTCACTGACCACAAGAACCTCCTGTATTTCCGATCCTCGCAGACGCTGACACGCCGGCAAGCCCGCTGGCAGCTCACTCTTTGCGAGTACGATCTTCAATTCCACCATGTCCCAGGCAGCAAACTTGCTGCACCCGATGCTCTCTCCCGACGACCGGATCATGACAATTCAGATCGTGATAACGAGGACGTTGTCCTCCTCCCAGATTCGCTCTTTGTTAAACTTATTGACACTGCTCTAGCGTCAAAGTTCAAAGCAGCGAATGATAACCCTGCTGATCTCACTATAAAGACAGCAGCTGACGCCCTGAACGGTCTCTGCGCTCCCCCTATGAAGTCTGCCTTGTCAGACTGGCGCATGGACGAAGGCATCCTTTATTTCAAGGATCGAGCCTACGTTCCCCCGGACCTCCGGAAGCGTATTCTGGAGCTCCACCACGATCACCCGACTGCAGGGCACCCCGGACGTTCCAATACCGAATGGAACGTCAAGAAAAGCTATTGGTGGCCCGGCATGGGCACCTTTATCCGACAATACGTTGATGGCTGCACTATGTGCCAGCAGATGAAATCCGACACTCATCCCACCACACCTCCCCTGATGCCCATTCCCTCCACCTGTACTCGACCATTCTCCCAAGTTTCAGTCGATCTTATCACTGATCTTCCGGAGAGCGCCGGCTATGATTCCATTATGGTCGTGGTCGACCATGGGCTTATGAAGGGGGTAATTCTCTCGCCCTGCAAGAAAACCATCACTGCAGAAGGCGTTGCTGAATTATTTTACAAAAAGGTGTTTATGCGATTCGGACTATATGACAAGATCATCTCCGATCGAGGCCCACAATTTGCCTCGAAGCTAGCAAAAGAACTCGGACGGCTCTTGGACTACCAGGTAGCCCTCTCCACTGCCTATCACCCTCAGACGGATGGGCAGACAGAACGAATGAACCAGGAGCTGGAGACATACCTTCGGATCTATTGTAGGACAACTCCTAACGATTGGGCCAAACACCTTCCCATGGCCGAATTCGTCCACAATTCCAGACGACACTCCGCTCGGAACGCATCCCCATTCTACCTCATGATGGGTTATGAACCCAAAGGCATACCTTATGCCTTCCCCGACTCAGCTCTGCCAGCAGCAGAAGACCGAGTCAAGAAACTCGCGAAGATCCGTGAAGAAGCCCTCGCATGTCATAGCCTTGCGCAGCAGCGCATGGCAGAACGCACGTTCGGGCGAAAGTACCAGCCTTGGAAGGTTGGGGACAAGGTGTGGCTGTCTGCTGCGCATTTGATCACCCACTTCCCTTCAAAGAAACTCGCACCGAAACGATACGGACCCTTTACCGTTAAACAGGTCCTTTCCCCTATCACGTTCACCCTCGAACTCCCTGCCACCTGGCGCGTTCACCCCACGTTCCATGCATCAGAATTATCCTCCTATCAGGAGACGGACGTGCATGGCCCAAACTATACTGAACCGCCACCGGACCTGATCGACGGGGAAGAACATTACGAAATAGAAGCGATCCTCCAACACAGGGGTACCGGAACGAAACGCCGATACCTGGTCTCCTGGGTTGGTTATCCACCCTCAGAACGAACGTGGATTCCAGAGAAGGACTTGAAGTCCGCAGCGGAGATGCTCATGGACTATAAGAAGAGACTCAAGCTGACAACAAAGCTCCTCAGTTGTTAACCAGCTACCATCATCTCCATGTCTACCACCTCGTCCAATGCCTCCTCCCTCTCTCTCGGTTCCACACCCTCCATCGTCGAACTCATCCACGAGTTCACCGTTCCTTTTACGCAGACCCCGGACTCTCAGAAGGCATTCTGGGAGGCCATTATTCTCGACGCACAGTACGCGCTTAGACTCGACAGCTATATTGACCGTACCAAAGACACGGTTCTCCTGGAGCTTGTCAACGCGTTTCGGGCAGTTGACACTGTCGCTTTCACAACCGGACCATATGGCATCCTCCCCATAGTCCGATCACTCGATACTCCGTCACGAAGGCCAAGAGGGCCCTCTTGAACCTTCTCGCATCCAGGAATTTCGGCGACGTAGTCGTCAAAATAGAAGAAGAAATCGCATACAACCAACCGCCTGTACAGGCAACTGTTGTCGAGCGTACTGCCGAGTGCAGTGCTCCAACCCCTCCTCCTGAACGATCCAACCTCATCCCCACCAACCTCACATCCGAAGAGAATCGACAAACTGTTCGCAGAACACGAAGAAGAGCAGTATCAGAATGATGACCAGCGACGAGCTCGAGGAACTCCGAGCTGCCATCATCAATGACGAGGTTGTAGCCAACGACCCGTTACCTGCTCCCTATAAAGGGAAGAAGAAGCACGAAGAAGAAAAGACGAGTAAGGAAACTCGCACACCACCTTGGAGAAAGACGAACGAAGAAGACAAACCGAGCTTGGAAGCTCGTCTTACCACTCCCCCTCCAGGATTCACCTCTACCGATGACATACCGATACTATCCATCGGGTCACCCATCATCAGGGACGATACCCCCGTCCCTGTTCCTCCACCCACACGTAAACCCGACGGAGTCGCCGATTGAATACCGAGCGCATCCTTGCACTCGGATTGCCCACCACTCGACATGTACCGGGCCAAGATCCCACCAGGCAGCAGATACTTAACGACACACACACTAGGACGACCCCACAACCCTACCAGTGCAACTTTAAGTGCAGGGTCTGCCATCAGTACGGCCACAAACAGAAACAATGCGAGCGATACTTCTGCCGCATTTGTGGACTGTTCGCCCCCGGACATCTCACTCCCTTCTGCCCCCGCCTTCACGGCAAGAAGATCCTTCGTCGAGGAATATCATCGGAAACGTTCTACACTGACATGCGTCAGTTAGAGGCAGCATATGATCACGATGCTGCAAGACTCGAACAAGATAGAGAAGAGAATGCTTTGGAAGCCATGGACATACTCCGTGACCTCGACTGCGACCCTTCCTGGTATGACAACATGGATAACTGAACTCGTTGATTTCAGTCCTAGAAACCGGGGTAATGTTACAAGAACATCTAGATGCTTGGGCCCCTACTATTTTTCTCCTGATCCTCCTCGTATCAGCCCTCGCGTCATACCCTTACCCCGACCTTACCCTCGTCATCCTCGTCATCCTCGCATTCCCTTTCGCTCTCTACCTATCGCTTCAGCAAAGCCAGTACATTTGGCCGGATCCCTTCGCTGACGAAGCATACCCTTGCTCCGTTTCACCACCTGACTGATCCTGCGGATAGTCCCCTTGCCCTTACCATCTGGATGGTAACCTATGATACGATGCATGACGCATCCCATTTCCTTTTTCTGATCTCTGACTCGATGCGCAGTCGCACATGCGACTTATACTTAGATCCGCAGTTGCACGATCGTGCCCCTGCGTGTTCCACTTCTCATTCTGATCTTTGACTCACTTTCTTATCCAGCACGTTCTACCTAGATCGAACGTGCCTTCCTATTATGGTTTTACCCTTTAACGATTGCCTCTCCCGGTAGTACGAGTTATCATCCACTAATACGTCCCCTGTCCTCTATATAAACTCGCTACCATGTACCATATTCCTTAACTTGAATCTACTTGGTTCTTGACCTCCTACTCTCACCAGAGTGATCCTTTCTGCCTCGCCAGCAGCCTATATTCTATCTTCTTATCTGCTCATCGCGGATAAGCCTATAGTCTTGATCTTTACTCATCGACTTTGTCGACGAGCAAAGCCCCTGTTAACTAGTCGGACTTCCGTCCTTCTAATTAACGACGATCCTTACGATTAACCTTCGGGTGTCGTAAGCCTAGGCCGATATAGCTTATCGTCTCGCACCCGCGTGACATAAGCTACCCGATTTGGACATAGGCGTCAAATCGTACTTGCCGAAGATACGCCAAGTACGACCCCTAACCTTGGGCTAGCCCAAGGACGTCCACAGACCGTTGACAACACAAGCTCTGTTTGAGCGTCGTCAACAGATACCATCCAAGTCGTAACAGTGCTTGACTTCTGGGAGGGCTTTGATGAGCCCTCAACATTGCAACCGGTCACATTGCCCCGATGGTTGACTCTGGATGCACCATGCACTCCCTCTGCTCCACTAGTCATTGTACTGGTCATGATAAGAACACGTTGACTCTTAAAAGACGTGTTTTGGCTGACATCCTTTAGGTAAAACCAGCTCAAAGCTATTAACACCACGTTTGACGGCAAGGCCATCTTCTGCCAACTCCGTTGAAACAACTTCATAGAGCTTGTATGGGGGTATCATGCTCTTTTGCTTAAATACTGACCTTAACAACAGTTTGTCCTGCTAATCATGACTGACATTGATCATTTACAAACTCTTATTGCAGGCATAATTTGAGGATTCACTGTTACAATCATATCCAGACTTTGCTGGCAAATACACTGCATGTATGATCACCATACAAATATATCTAATGAGTTGGGGAGAATAAGCACAGTCAGATCATTGATGAGCTGCAAAGGGTTTGTTGACTAGTTTTTTCCCCTGCCTTATCTAGTCGCTGACATTTTTTTAGTCTCATCAAATTGATCATGCTCAACATTGGGCTTGCTGCTGGCATTCTCACCTCAAGCTCGATGTTTGTCTTCAAAGCATTGATCCTGATGTTCATGTCCACACCCCTCATCTCTATACTTTATCCTCCTGAACGCTGGATTCATGCAGCAGGAGGAGATATCACGGGTGTCAACTGAAAATCTAGACAAAGACAAGAGCGATCGCAAGTCTCCCATGACTGGGGATCAACCATAGCATTCCTACTTTATCGGTGATCCTACTTTATCAGTGTTCCTACTTTATCGTTGTTCTCAATAAACTCAAACATATGTCTGGGATGTTGGTGGCCACTCAATTGATATGCCCACCCTATCTTGAATCACCCAACTGTGTTGATGAGGGGATTTGATAATGTGAAAATACCCGAGGTCAGCATGGACACTCCGTTTAATTCACTTATCGGACCATACCTCAGACATCATGAAGTCATCAACGGTTGACACCCTCATCCACACTGACCCGCTATTGAGTGTATTTCTCACCTTTCATGTCAAATGATACAGATCCCAGCTCCTCTTGCCATGACTATTGCCATCACCCAACTTCAGCAATACCACTGAAGACCCGCCTGCCTGGTCCGCATAGCCCGAAAATCAAACTAAACTCATTTAAAGCATTTTTAGCGGGTCAAAACACACTGGTGAGTCTGTAGCCGTGATCCATTTGCTGTTCTTGCACAGAATATTCATACTTGGTGTTACATTGTGCATGTGTCTAATATCTGCAACCACCTGACCTCATTCTCAGCCTCTTATAACCTCCTTCCCTTTTCATGTGTATGGTCTGATACTCGTAAGTCCATCCGAAATTTGATAGTTTCAAATGGGCTTACCTACGCTAATGTGCTCCTCTAAGTCCCAGGAGATCCTCCAATTCCTGCATTTCCATCTCAAACACCCAGCACTCCCTTAAAATCCACAGTATCATCATTGCATGCATTTTGTCTGACCAAACCAGAGGCAGAGGAGTGGGCTGAAATGGTAGGTCTGGATGGTAGAGTCATTGATGCATGTGGATTTGTGCAGCAGCCCATGTAACATATATTAATTCCTTCAAAAATTTCAGATTGTAACTGACAAATGAGTCATTACTTACGAGCTGTGAATGGTATTGAGGAACCTGTAGGATGTTGGTGAGTGTTACAAGAACATCTAGACACTTGGGCCCCTACCATTTTCCTCCTTATCCTCCTCGTCTCCACCCTTGCATCACACCCTTACCCCGACCTTGCTCTTGTTATCCTCGTCATCCTTGCATTCCCCTTTGCCCTCTACTTGTCGCTCCAGCAGAGCCAGTACATTTGGCCGGACCCTTTCTCTGATGAAGCATACCCATGCTCCATTCCACCCATTGACTGATGCTGTGGACAGTCCCCTTTACCCTTACCGTCTGGACGGTAACCTATGATACGATGCACACTGCATCCCCTTTACCCTGTTTCCTTTCTTGATCTATGACTCGGTGCGCAGTCGCACATTTGTACTTATATTTAGCTCCACAGTTGCACAATCATGCCCCTGCACGTTTTACTTCCTGTTTCTGTTCTTTGACTCGTTTCCTATCTGCACGTTCTGGTTTGCCTATGACTCACCTTGAATGTGCCTTCCTTTTCTAGTATTACCCTCTGACCACTTCCCTTTCTGGTAGTACGAGTTATCATCCACTAATACGTGTCCTCTCCTCTATATAAACTTGCTACCATGTATCTAGTTCTTTAACTTGAATCTACTTGGTTCTTGATCTCCTACTCCTAACAAGAGTGACCCTTTCTGCCTAGCCAGCAGTCTATATTCTACTTTCTTATCTGCTCAGCGCGGATAAGTCTCTAGTCTCGATCTTTACTCATTGACTTTGTCATTGAGCAAAGCCCCTGTTATTAGTCGGACTTCTGTCCTTCTATTAATGCAGATCTTACAATTAACCTTTGGGTGTTGTAAGCCTTGGCAGATACACTTATCATCGAGCCCCGCTTGACATAAGCTATGGCGTTAAATCTTACTTGCTGAAGCTTCGCCAAGTAAGACCCCTAACCTTGGGCTAGCCCAAGGACGTCCCCAACCGTTGATGACACACGCTCTGTTTGAGCGTCGCCAACAGATACTATCCAAGTCGTAACAGTGAGTAGCCGCCTATGATTGTTGAAAAATACTCAATGCACCTGGTGATCTTGGTTTCTGTTTCCATCTCCGTTCTGTACTCCTCCATTACCATCAATGTAGTTGTTCATTGTAGCACTGTAGTGGTAGGTATAAAATCGAATCCAGAGTGAATCAGTCTTACCTTCATTGTTTGAGTGATCGTGTTTAAGAGAAACATCCCGATTTGGACAAAGATTTTATCTCCGGCGTGTTCTGCCATCAGGGGGCATTGGACAACTATGGTGTGTGTACTACTAGGCTATAGTACTACCCAAAATTTTCTAGAAACATGTTTGACTCTTAGTGATAATATCTATGTACTTTCCTTCATTTTTGAGTGACTTAGAGAGATCCGAACTCATTTCAAACTGCAGTGAAACATCAGGGAACATTAACTTAACTTTTGCCTTCCTTCTTTCTTTTGTTTCATAGTAGGACGTGCGGGAGCGAACGGATGGACTAGACTAGAATAAACGAGTGTATACTCAGTCTCGTACTCATAGTGTAACGGACTATAAACTAACCTAGAATAAACGAGTGTATACTACGAGAGTCAATAAGAGTATTAGAATATTAAATGAATGTCTCACCTCAGTCTCGTACTCGTAGTGTAACGGACTGAGGTGTGTAACTCTAACGTGCCTGTATGTACTTGCGTGATTAGGTAAGCTGATTCTCGACGTATCGATAAACAAACTATTAACAACACGCCCACTCGGCGAGTTATCAGCTATCAACTTACTCCCGTTCCCTCGATGAAACGCTCGTGCTTCACTCTTCCTAACGGCTTCGTCAAAATGTCTGCGATCTGGGCGTTCGTAGGGACATATTCGAGTTCGATTTCGCCGGCATCAACTTTCTCGCGGATGAAATGATAATGGATCGCGATATGTTTCATGCGGCTGTGGAATACGGCGTTCTTCGCGAGAGAGATTGCGGACTGATTGTCAATGAGAAGGAGTGTTTTCTGGGACTGGGGAAATTGTAGCTCGTCCAGAAAGGTATTTATCCATATTGCTTCCTTCGTTGCTGATGCCGCCGCCATATATTTAGCCTCGGTGCTGGATAGTGCCACAGAGTCTTGCTTCTTTGACTGCCAGCTTACAGCGCCGCCCGCCATCAAGAAGACATAGCCCGTTATTGAACGTCGATCGTTGACGTCCGATGCCCAGTCTGCATCCACAAAACCGCGCAGGCTCGTCTCTCCATTTCCTCTGAAGGTGAGTCGTTTGTTAGACATTTTGCGTAGATAACGGTATGCACGCTTCAATGCGTTCCAGTGTTCATTTCCTGGGGTAGCAGAGTGCTTGCTCAATGCGCCCACTGCAAATGCGAGGTCTGGGCGAGTTGCGAGCATCGCGTACATCAATGCGCCGAGCGCACTCTGATAAGGTTTGGTGTCTACCTCTGCACTATCTCGTTTGACCAACCTGGTGTTTGAGTCCATAGGTGTAGTGACAGGTCTCGCATCCTGCATGCCGAAATGTTCGAGAATCGTCTCGATGTATCGCTGTTGCGACAACTCGATTGTCTTCTTCTCCCGGTCCCTGATTATCTCCATCCCGAGGATCCAACGGGCCTCTCCCAGGTCCGTTAATTCGTACTCGGCCTCTAATTGCTTCTTCAGCTGATTGATCAATTTCAGTGACTTCGAGAAGATCATCTTGTCATCAACATAGACTGCAACAATCAGGTGGGTCCCATTCACGATCTTGTAGAACACACTGTGCTCAGTTTCATAGTGCGAGAAACCTAAGCCTTTGAAGACAGTACAGAGCCGCTTATACCAAGCTTTGTGTGCCTGCTTAAGGCCATACAGTGGTCGCTTCAACTTCCACACTAGATTGTCCGAGTCGTCGAATCCTGGGGGTAATTTGAGGTAAATCTCTTCTTCTAGCTCACCATTCAGAAACACTGACTTCACGTCCATCTGATGGATTTCTAGGTCGAATTTTGCTGCGATTGCAAGGAGAATTCGGATTGTGGAGAATTTTGTCACGGGCGCGAACGTTTCGGTGTAGTCGATACCTTCGACTTGGGTAAATCCTTTTGCCACTAGGCGTGCCTTGTACTTATCAATCTCCCCAGTAGGGCTGCGCTTAATCTTGTACACCCATTTCGACTTGATGACTTTCCGGTCCTTCGGCCGCTCCACTGCCTCATATAGGCCAATCTTCTCAAATACTTTCAGCTCCTCCAGCATGGCAGCTTGCCATAGGTCCGCATCTGGCCGATTTGCTGCTTCTTCAAACGTCCTAGGTTCTTCGGCCGTTTCCGCATGGTAAGCTTGTTCTTCTCCCTCAGCTTCTTCCTCACTCTCATCTTCGACGTTTTCAGCTCTCTCTTCTCCCCTTGTACTGGGAATTTCCTCTGTCTCCACAGTAGCTTCCTGGTGAGTCTTGAGTGTTGATCTATCATACGCGTTGACGAAATAACGGGGATCGTCGTCAGGAACTGGTGTCTTTCGTATGCGGGTTGAGCGTCTGATTTCGCGTGGAGGAATTGGACGTGGGTATGGTGCCGGAGGACCTTCTGGCTGTGTGCGACGCCTTGTGGAGGGTCGTTGCGAGGTTCGAGAGCTAACTTTGTGTTGACCTACAGATAGTACAGGGAATTCCTGTTCTGTTTGCTCAGGATCCGAGTCTTCGTTCTCATCTTCGCTTGTGACCTCTTCGATGTGCACTTGTCCGTTTTCGCTTGGACCTGGGTTTGCCAGTGAGTTGTGTGATTTCGTTTGGTCTTGTTGCTTATCGACTTGATGAATTTCAGTGTTTTCAACACTTATCTTCACTCGGCTTGACTCTTCATCATCCCCTTCAACAAACACGATGTCCCTCGACTCTATTACTCGCCCACTGGACCTCTGCAAACAGACATAGGCTTTACGGTGTTCGGCATACCCCAAATGGATGCACTCGAAGGATTTTGCATCGAGCTTTTGACAGCACTCATCAGGTACGTGCACGTGTGCCTTGCAGCCAAAGATTCTCAAGTGCGCTACTGACGGTTTGTTGCCAGTAAAGGCCTCATGTGGTGTTATATTCTTCTTCAGGGCACGAGTTGGCACTCTGTTGAGTATGTGGGCCGTGTAGAGTATGGCATCACCCCAGTACTTCTTCGGAAGTCCAGCATCGTTTAACATGGCTCGCGCTGATTCGACGACGGTTCGATTCATTCGTTCGGCGACTCCGTTTTCTTGTGGAGTGTAAGCATTCGTTTTTTCATGATGAATGCCCTTTGACTCGAGGTACTTTAGGAAGTCACCAGAGCCATATTCCCCACCTCCATCACTGCGAAAATAGTTTGCGCATTCGCCTGTTTCTGCCTCTGCTCGCTCGAAGTATACTTTCGTGAGTCCAAGTGCTTCGTCCTTCGTTTTGAGAAGTTTGACCATGACGTGATGCGAGCAGGCATCAATGAATGTAACGAAGTATCGGTGTCCCATTCGTGAAGTGGTCTCCATGGGTCCACAGACATCAGAATATGTCCTGTGTAAGACCCGGGGATTTTCAATCATGGATTCGTCTGGGATGGGCTTGCGTGCCTGCTTGCCTTCGAGGCAGGGCTTGCAAACTTGCTTTTCATGAGTGATTGATCCCGAGACTTCCATCCCTCTGACCATGTCTTTTTCGAACAGTTTCTTCACGGATTCGGGGGCGATATGGGCAAGGCGTCTATGCCAGGTCTCGAACGTTGCCTTCGACGAGTATGTGCATGCTGCGAGAGCCGTGATTGGTTCTTCCGCATTCAGCAGCGGGCTTGGGCCTTCGACAATGTAAGCACTTTCGCTAATGCAAGTGCGTCCCTTTAATATGTATAGGGACTGTTGCCGTTTTGCTAGTGCTGCTATCGAGCCATTGCGAGTTATTGTGCAGGTACGTTGTCCAAAGATTGCTTCGTATCCTTTGCTTGCTAAGCGTGGGATTGACAACAGGTTGCCATCTAGGTCGGGAACATAGTATGTGTCTTGCAAAACGGTTCGTCGAGTTTGCGCATCTCCGATTTCGACTTCTAACTCTATGCTTCCAATCCCCGTAGCTTCGATTGACCGGCCATCCCCAACTATGACACGTTGTGTGGGAACTAGCATGCGAAATGTCTTGAACCAGTCTCGTTGACACGACATACTCGCTGATGCACCGGAGTCCACGATCCACTCCGCTGGATGTGACTCGTGTTTCGGTCCATGTGCAACGAACAGCTGTAGTGATGGTGTGTCATCTCCAACTACATGTGCCACTTTTGCTGACAACTCGGCCTTGGATTTGTCCTTTTCGTCATCCTTGTCCTTGTCACTGCTCTTAGCCTTATCGGCTTTCTTCTTTCGACAATCTCTCTCCCAATGACCTGGCTTCTTGCAATAGTTGCAGTTGCCAGGTTTCTTCTTCTTGTCCGTCCTCGAGTTCTCCTTTGACTTGTCCGAAGTCTTGGCTACGAGGGCCGTTTGTGATTCAGGACCTCGCCGCGACTTTTCTTCGACTAGAATTTGGCTAATGGTGCCTTCAATTGTGATCTTGTCGCTCGTCGACATGAGTATTGTTCGGAGAGTCGAGTATGAAGATGGGAGGGATATGACCATAGCTATGGCCACCAGGGAGTCGTCTAGAGCTTGACCAAGTGAGTTCAACACTAGAGCTTTCTGTCGCATAGCGTTAAGTTGCGGTTCCATAGGAGATTCGTCCGAGAGTGTTCCGCGGAATAATTCGCCTATAAGGTAGGCTATACTCTGCTTTCCTTTTCCTTCATATCGCTCGCACAATTTTGTCCATGCATCAGATGCTAACACCGTGTGTAGGACTCCGTTTAGAGGTTCGTCCTTTAGCGTGAGCGTGATCTGTGCATGTGCTTCATCGTTCTTCTCTAGCCAATCTTGGACCGCGTCAGGGTCAGAAGCAGATGGCTGGACTTCTGAGCCTTCAACAATACCCCAGAGCTTTCGTATGATGAGTACTTTCCTAGCTCTAAATTTCCAGTTCTGAAAATTTGAACCATCGTTCTCTAACGACGGGATATCATAGAGGCGGTTCGAGCCTTGTATGGCTTTCCTGGAGTTAGATGCTGACGAGGCAGTTGGTTGCGAGTTTGAACTTTGAGCTTGCGAGATTGATGGATTGTTGGACATTGTGCGAGGAGTAGTATAGAGTCACTACTAGGCTATTTGTTGACTGAGCTTCAGTCAGGGCTCATAACCTTTTGTTTCGTAGTAGGACGTGCGGGAGCGAACGGATGGACTAGACTAGAATAAACGAGTGTATACTCAGTCTCGTACTCGTAGTGTAACGGACTATAAACTAACCTAGAATAAACGAGTGTATACTACGAGAGTCAATAAGAGTATTAGAATATTAAATGAATGTCTCACCTCAGTCTCGTACTCGTAGTGTAACGGACTGAGGTGTGTAACTCTAACGTGCCTGTATGTACTTGCGTGATTAGGTAAGCTGATTCTCGACGTATCGATAAACAAACTATTAACAACACTTTCACTGCCATTCAAGTCGTCGACGTTCTCAAATACTAGTAAATCATTGCATAGTTGAACATGGGAAGAGTGGCAAGGTGTGTAATATTGGATCTTTTTAGCAGTTGATTAAACCCATTCCCAGGCCAATCATCTAGTTGTATCACCAACAAGATAGTTCATGCAGAAACAGATGAAAGGAGCACCCTTCCAGACAGAAATTGCAAGTCATAGCTAAGGTGAACACAACTCACCCAAAAAGACAAATTGAGATGTTGAGGATTGGCACAGATTATTTGATTGTTTGCTCTAAATCTATCTTAGATATATTGCATTGAATCACAACATAGTTTGGAATATAAAGAAGGGTGGATGAGAACACTCTGCAAGGTAGACACGAGTTACATATCATCTCTTACTGGCCCATAATGGTGCCATGCTAAAAGAATTCACAAACTCTATGTTATTCTAGATTTGAAGCTCAGTGCCAAAGTAATTTTCCACGGGAAACCCTTATATAGCTTTGTAATTCAAAAGGACGATAAGTGACAACGTGAGTGCGCAATAAATTGGACATGATTACCCTACCGACCCTTCTAGGCTGTGATGGACAATGTCACGTGACGAAGAACACTTTGCATGATAAACTCTTATATGGTCTTGGAGTTAACACCTGAAATAAGAGAAATAAAAATAGTCAACTTTTGGGGCACCATTACACTACAATGGTATGCTTACGGTCATGTCGCTGTGTTGTGCCCTTGCCATGAATACCTCAGGGTACCCTAAATTTGTAGACGTTCATGTCTATGTATCGACAAGTAATCTTTTTTGGCATCTAAATACCCATATTTTGCAGGAGCAGAATTATACCTGACTATAGCTATCATAGTTACAATATCACGGACTCATGAATTCACTGGTTGTGCACGGGTGAACATGACGGCTGGTATAGAGTCTTGCAGGCACGTACAGCATCCTTCTTTCATCATAGTAATTTTGACAGTGAAATTGGGGAGTCGGCTGTGCTGTGTTGGCATCAAAATCCATATCTTCATCCATGGCGAGTTACAGTGTTATTGTAGTGAGTTCGGATGCAAGTTCCTGGGAATGTTTATGGATGAATCCTAGTAGTTGGTCTGTCTTCGTGTTTCTTGTTACCTGAGAGGCGTTTAACTAGTATCGGATATGGGTGATGCGCAGCATCGATGAAGCACAGACCTGTTGATTGGGCACGAACTGATCGACTCGATATGGATTCAGAGTGGTTGAATTGATACAGGTAGCATGGAACTGGCGATGAACTGCGTGAAACACAAGCAGGAGAAAAATACAAAAAATGAGATAGAAAAGAACATAGGAACAGATTGTTTGCATTAGGTGATAGAAAGAGATTCGACTGGACAGTAGTCCATAGCGAAATCACCGGAGGTCTAAGACGAGAAATAACAAGGGAGCACCAACTGAGGAAGTGCAAGCCACATCAACATACAGGAATATCTTCTCGCTATTGCCCAGAGCATTCAAGGGTTTTTTCAAGTTCTGTTGGCCTCCGCTGTAATGGACATGTACTTACTGCCCGACTTCCGTGTCCTCCTTCATGCCAGTCGAAGACGCACTGCGGTAGTCAGCAGCAACTTCTCTCAACTTCGCGTCTGCATCTGCATCACCTTCACCATCTGCGTCTGGATTTGAATTGGGGCCAGAGTGAAGAAAAGGACTCAGATGTTGCGCTAAGAGGTGAGTCAAGAAGGGGGTGATGAAATGGAGGACATTTTACCCACCAGAGGACACTGCACCCTATCTTCTTCACCCAAGGTCTTTGTCATCTGTAGTTTCTAAAGTAGTGATCGCAGGCGGGGAGGGAGGATCATATAGGTTTGATAGGTCCTGAGTTTGCCAGGTTGGTATAATGGACCCAGAATACTCCGTTCATGAGTGCAGTGTCAAGGAAGAAGTCCTCGATGTCTTGCAAAGTAGGAGGGACAATAGAGTGGCTCGGGCTGCTGGAGCGGGAGTGAGATTACTGTCATCGGAACATTCGAGTTTCGAAGTTCGAACGGTCTTGTGAACTTGCTAATGAAGATGTCAACATTAAGCGCTAAGCGTGCGTGGAAAGTAAACTCACCATGACATATGGGCACTTCGTAATGAAAAGGATCAAATAATTTGAAAATATGGACTGTGAGTCTACGCCGATACCAGCACCTGTGCCGGACAAAATTACACGTGTCACGTGATCTCAAACTCACGTGCCCTTGAAACGGTCAGACCGTTTGTAAGCCTCCCCTTCCCCATGGCACAGCTGCCGTCTATGGACGGTTTGCTGTCCCGTGACCTCATAGACGGGCTGGTCACCAGTCTACTGATGACTCCTTCAACCTGCGCGTCTGACATGATTCAGATACTGCCGGAGGCATGGGTCGTCACCTTGGTGTAACATTTTTCACTCCTTATTGTTGGAAAGATCATCGGCACCGGTATATTCTCAACTCCATCCTCCATCCTCTCCGGCGTGGGCTCAGTCGACGCTTCCCTCATGCTTTGGGTCCTCGGTTTCTTGCTTAGCTTCTGTGGCCTCTTTATATGACTCGAGTTCGGCACCGTGTTCCCCCAAAGTGGCGGGGAGAATGTATACCTTGAGGCCGTCTACAGAAAGCCCAAGTACCTTGCCACAATAGTATTTGCTGCCAACGCTATATTACTTGGATTCACTGCGAGCAATTGTATTGTCAGTCGTGTCTTGTTTTGTGTGTGTATTCGGTATTGAAATTTAACTGCTTCGTCAAGGTTTTTGCTAGCAAGTGCGTATTTTGGATCTTGATAAAACGACTCGACTGATAAGGTGTAGTATCTTGGTTGTCAACCTGCAGGTCGCTAGAATGAGCGTGGAATTGCACTTGGAGGTGTCATCTACTTAACTGGCATCTCACGGTCGTTCATGGCCTCAAGTCATATTCTTCGTAACCCTTCTACATGGATTGACCCCCAAGACCGGCGTACTGATCATGAACGTATGCAAGCTTTCATTTTTACATCATCATGATATTCAACACCTTCCTTCCAGTTCCTCTCGATATTCAAGATCGTAATTCTGGTATTCGTTGTGGTCATAGGCTGGGTAGTTCTCGGGTAAAACCCGCGTCGCGAATCCATACTATAATTTCAGAAACGCATTTGCGGGGAGCTCCACGAGTAGCAACGACGTATGTTCAATGATATTCCTAAACGCCTATGTGCTGACCATGGTCTTGACAGTATGCAACCGCTACCTTTAAAGTTCTGTATGCATATGAAGGATGGTCAAACGTGAACTACGTGATGAACGATGTCCATAAATAAGTGAGGACGCTCAAGATCGCGGGTCCGCTTGGTCTTGGTATATGCACCATTTTGTACTTGCTTGCAAATGTGGCTTATTTCTTGGCTGTAATCAAGGCGAGAACTTATTTTTATTTCCCTCATGAACGAAATACTGAATAGTATCGATAGACGGAGATTGATGAGTCTGGTGTTACTGTCGCTGCTTTGTTTTTCGGGAATGTCTTTGGTTCTGTTGCGGAGCGCGCACTATCAGTTTTCATTGCCCGCAGGTGAGCTCGACTTCGTGAGTTCGAGGGTTTTCTGACTCGCTGTCTTCATGAAAGCGCTATTGGAGTGAGTCCTATACATTTTGTCTCATAATCCCTGTTTGATGATGGGCCGTAGAATGTTATCACTTTGGTAAGTTATAGGATGCTATGGAAATATGTGACTCAAGAACTTTTCATGTAGACTTTTTCGGCAGCACGAGTAAACCAAGGTTCGTCATACCAAGCATCATAATTCTACCTAGCTCATACCTCAATCATAGAGCTCGCAAAGGAAGGGATACCCTTACCATTCGGAAACAAATTCTGGGCTTCAAATTGGACCACTGGGAAGTCCCCACTTCCGGTATTGATAATCCACTTGATACCCTCTGTAAGTGCTACCCTAGAACTGTGATATCAATCTGAGATTGGTTTTGTAGGTTATCGTCATCATCGCGCCTCTCCCAAACATTGCTTACCCCTTCATTTTGGACATCGAAGGATACCCACAGCAGATTATTAATTTCTTTATTGTCATCGTAACCCTGTCATCTCCGTCTCGAGTGTTTCCTTCCAATTGATGCCGCCAGGCTTTGTTCTATCTGAGATGGAAGAGACGGGATGCTGTTCGACCATTCAAGGGCGAGCAAATATTCTGTGTGATGCGTTAATACGTATGATGTAGTATGGTGGCCTGTCGATGTATTATTCTTGGCTGCTGCTTCCTTGCGTGAGTTTTTTATCTACAGCTCAAACACTTTCTTTCCCCAACCAAACTTCCACGCAGTCCTCGTTGCTCCCTTCCAGAAACCAGCCAATGGCATCGGCAACACCCCACCACTACCATATTACCTGTATGCTTTTTCCACCAGCACTTATCCACTCGTCCTGTATTCTCATTCCTCGCTTGTCGTATAGGTACTGCCTTGTCGGAATTGCTGTCATGTTCGTAGGCGTGCTGTACTCGGCTGCATGGCGAATTGTGCTACCCAAAGTACTTAGCTATGAGCTTGTACCGAGGAAGAAAAAGTTGAACTTTCGTCACTGTAGTAAGTGTTCGCTTTTTATTCTATGTTTGCTTTTTTCGGTATCCCCTGGTTTTGGTGACGGACCTTATTTTCAAGTTTTCGAATAAGAAATATTACTCGGCTTGTTACACGTGTCATCCTTTGTCTTTGCTTTGGTTGAATACCATGTATCTTGCACACCCGCGTTTTCTTTGGTCTCCGGTATATCTCACAAATCGTTTTTTGTAACTTGTTTTTGTCATTAAACCACTCCTTAGTCCCACTCTCTATTTGTTTTTACTGTTGATTGGTCAACTAACACTTGGATAATGCTATTGTCTTTACCGGGGAAGCGTCGCCTTTGTTGTCGTGTCACGAAACTGGTCAAGAGCATGTGGTGAGTAGTATTCTCAATCTTCTTATTTCGTGAAATTTGCCAGTTATATAGTGCGCGATTCATACCACTTGCCTGAGCATGTCCAGTCTCATGTTGACTTCGTGACTCCTACTGATACTAAGATCTCAAGGCGCTCTGGCTCCGATTCCACTGAGGGGATCGCGCGCTCTGTTGGACAGCCAGGACAGGGCACTTACCCAAAGACCACTGGAGAGGTCCGAAGTCCCCTGACTCAACTAGAAAACTGTGATGTGCAAATCACTCCAATTTTTTTGAGGGCTCTGTATGGTTGGTTTACGAGCCGCTGGCAGCGGAAAGGAACAGCTATGGAATCGGTAAATTATGCAACATGGCATTAGGCACACGAAGTTGACTCTGCAAACAGTGGAGTACACCCCACAAGCCTACCTGCAAAATGGCCTGGATATGTTGCTAAGCACTTTCGGCCCAGACATTGTTGGAGTTGCACCCAAGATGGTATCAATATATGGAGGTCCGTTAGAATCACGGCTCTTTGAATTCTGACAGTTAACCTTCCACCAGGCTATGCACAAACTGAATACACTGGCTTCGAGTACAACGGTGAATCTGATCTTTACCTTGAGTACGCGGCGAACCTCGTCACCGCCGCGCAGCCAGTCACCTTATACCAGGCTGGAGATATGGTATAGGATGAGTGCTTTCACGTGGTATTAGTACATTGCTGACAATGTCTGAAGTTGCCTCTCTCAACAACTTCTTTGACGCAATCGAAGTCACATACTGCACCTTTGAGGGTGAGACGATCCAACTCAAGATGCCATTTACCCTGACCCATACGGCGGAGGCTACGAGGGCCCCCGAAGATTGCGGCACCGCAGCGCCTACTAATGTTATCTCGACATCTTGTTCGTACAACGAAGCTTATCTGACGCCCCTCTATACTGCCCGTCAATGTGCGGAGTATGCTAAACTTGGCTTGATGGGAATTACTGTCCTCTATAGCTCTGGTGACTATGGAGTTGCTGAAAATGGCAGTTACTGCCTGACGTCTAACGGTGAGTTTTCTCAGAATGCTTGTGGCAAGATGCTAATATTTCTCATAGGAATCTATTCCCTGGACAACACCATCTTCAACCCCAGTTTCGTGGGAACTTGCCCCTACATCACATCTGTTGGTGCTACTCAGGCCAACCCTAATTCGGCGGTCTATGAGCCGGAAGGGGCCTGTGGACAGGTCATCTACTATGGCGGTGGTTTCAGCAACTACTTTGCGATGCCTGATTACTCCCGATATCTGGACCGCTCAGGAACGGTACGTGCTGCTCAAGTAGTATGGTTTGTAAATGACAGCATCTAATCTCAATTTCCTTTCACAGTCCCGTGGTTTCCCTGACACTGCTGCCAATGGGACCGTAAGTTCTCGTTGTTGAAGATCTACTAGCTGATGCCAACAGTATGCAGAACTTCGTTGTTGCCATTGATGATACATATGAATTGATTTGTGGAACGTCCTGCTCTTCCCCAGTCAGTGGATCCATCTTGACGATAGGATTCATCAATCTAACTGTGAGTGTCTGTCTCAAATCCCTGTGACATTTTTATTACCAACTGTTATAATGAAGATCTACTCGCCTAGCTTTGCCGGCGTTTTTAATGATATCATCATGGGCGGAAACCAAGGATGTGGTATAGCTGCATACACTGCCCTTCCTGGCATTGACCCAGTTACTGGACTGGGGACCCCCAATTTCCCGAAGCTTCTTGCGTCGTGGTTACTCCTTCCGTAGACTTTGAGCTCGA
The DNA here is from genome assembly GCF_016758785.1 of Suillus bovinus. Classification (NCBI taxonomy): domain Eukaryota; kingdom Fungi; phylum Basidiomycota; class Agaricomycetes; order Boletales; family Suillaceae; genus Suillus; species Suillus bovinus. Next base: position 74,814 of record NW_024542169.1, read on the forward strand.
CATTTTGGAATAAAGTCGATGCTGCGTGGTGTAAATTGTCAGTCAGTGCTGGACTAGATGGTACCATGTAAACGTCATTATTATTATTGAAAACGTTTTAAAACTTCTCGTTAGCTCCACGAGCTGCAATATTGATGCGAGATATTACTGCTGGATACTAAGGTTTGCCTGACAATCGACCAACGCAACCATGTCCTGCCATGCTTTACTGTAACTCATCAAAGATGCGCAACGAGGTATAGCATACCTAATTACAGAGTTGGAATTTGTTGGCTTTTGCAAAGCCAGTGACAGCAGCGAGGCTGTCTCTCGAATTTCTAGGGTGTCCTTTTTTCATAAACAATTTCAACAATGAAGAGAACAGAATCTAAATAATAATACCATGCTCGATCTCGGTTGCGGGTGGATTTGGAAAATCAGTTCACTCGGGCTAATGCGATGGTTGCACTAACATGCATCTTTTGTGCCACCTTACTGAAGTCCCCCGCTTGCAGTTATATATCTAACCAGAGAGGACTAGATTTTCAAGCTCTCTTCATTTCCCTCACATACGTATTCTGTTCGACATACTGGTGATGCATGTTTGTGGAACAAGATAGGCATTGGGCATTGTATGTGACACGAATTTATGGATGCCAGTAACACTAGAACAGAGAGCGCTCGGATTTTCAAATAAGTTGTGGCAAATCAACAAATTGCTATCGTCCACCATATTGCTAACCAAGAAAACTCTTCACTCTCCACATGGTGTCCAAGGAAGTAAGTTGGAAGATCCAATTAGCAGCGCCATCTGAGGTCATGGTTTTTTTCATCTGATGACTTCAAAAACGCTTACAAGTTGGGCAAAACCTCCCTCTCTGATGACTTATTCTACTATGGATTCTAGCTCTGCATGGGATAACGTGGGAAGGGCCAGAGTGTTATGTAGCGATGCCACAAGCTGGGCCCGAGTCGAGTCACGACCTTCTAATGGTCGACTTTCCGATTGAAGAGATCGTGTGACGCCTGAAGGCGGCAGAGGCGGAGGCATCGTGTTTGAGCTACTGAGAGTAGACGAGGATGGCTGGGAAGAATCAGGTAAACAGCATTCGGTAGAGTTAATGGTGCTAGATGGTGCTTGGCATTGGCTGAACTTTGGGACAATTATCCGAGGTGTTTCTGGAGATGTAACGAAGGTGCCGTCGTGAGATGGTGCAGCCACAGATATTATTTTTGTAGAACTGCTGCTCAGAGCCACAGGAGCGAATCTAACAGGCGTCGATGGTGCGAATGCTGGTAAAGTAGATTAGGATGATAGATTTTCTAAAAGTATAGTTGGCGTTAGTTCAAATGGAGTCCCACCCATTGATGACCGAGCTTGTGGACCTGCTGTGAGCATAGTATTTTGACAGGAAATGTCGTCAATAAGGCCTGTCATAGCCTCAGGAGGGACGCAGGTGACAAGAGGCTGAAGCTGTGTATTCAGTCTACAAGGACAGACAGGTTGAACGGCATCGATAAACTGAGCTGCGCTCGTTGCAGTGGTAAATTTGATCTGAAAGCGCTGATACACCTAAAACAGAATCTGATAAAATGTTTGGAAGAAACGGCAGATATTTATTGGCTGATTGGTCGAGTCTGCTGTTCTCGGGTGAAAATACCGAATGCCAACGACAGCATTTCGATAGGCAGCTCTGAGAGGAAGACCATGGTCGGGTTGCCCAGAATTCGTCATCGAGTCTGATCCCATGCCTCGATGGAGAGTCTTATCTCGTAGCTCCTCAGAAACGGTATTTTTCGAATGAAATGAAAGTGAGTAGCTACATGTGGAATGAATAATGGTGGAGAAATCTGAGGAGTAAAGTTGACGCACAGCCCAGAGCCATACACCCGCCGCTCCTTGCAAAAGCAGGAAAAGCTTTCAGAACCAGTTTCAAGCGGGCAGCATCGAGGGCCTGAAAAAAAGGTTGTCATCATTGTGTTATTTGATGTACTGAACCCCTACCTTCGCGTAACTAGAATTTCTGACGTATCCATTGTAATAGATGTCATCCACACCTTAAGTCAGGTGAATTTATATCTCATGAGAGATTCGGATAAAAATGTACTTGTCCAGCTACGATGAACGCTCATGAGCTCGAAGGGGTTTGCGCCAATTGGACATAGATCTTCGCCCCAGTCGACAAGAATCTTTGCTTTGACCTCTTTGGGCTTGAACAGGATGCGAAGTCGTAGGAGGTAGTACTGGAGACGGAGTCGCAGAACTGGCAGAAACACGCGAACTCAAAGAAGCCATTTTGTAGATATTATTGGTAGAAATGAATGCGTACTCACTGTGCCAGGCAAACGGTAGAGAGCCGGAAATTGACGAATAGCACGGCCAAGAAGATATACTTGAAAGCCGACAGCGCTAACGTCCTCGACTGGCTGTGGGGTAACTTTCGCAAGTTAAAAACTAGCATTGGTGGTATCTTGGCAAGAAGATGCAAACTGTCGCGAGACTGCCGGCCCAACATTGTATCCCAAAAAAGGTGTCTTCACGATACCCCACATGAGTCTTTTAGTACTACAAGCAGATCATCCATTCTCTCTTCCAAAAACGCAATCTTCTCTGCTGCGAGTAATGCATCCCTGTATGCTGCATCTCGCACTGCAAGTAGTTCTGCCTCTTTCTCTACTAACAGCGCTTCCATGTCTGCTAATTTCTGTGTGGCTTCTCTCTCTAGACATCACTTACAACTAGCGGATATAAGATATTCATGACACGTACTAGCATGTTGTTCTGCCGCAATCAATGCTTTTTTCTTTTTCCTCTTCTCTCTCCGTTTTTTCTTGCAAATATCAGACCTAGAAAGCCCTTCAGATCCAGTATATTAGTGGTAGATGGGATGAAATATGCTTATGTGACGTACCTGTTTCCTCTTGCTCTACGGCTAACCGCGCATCGTGATCTGCTCTCTTCTTGTTCTGTTTCATGGTTCCCCTCTGGTATCTAGCAAACACTATCGAGGATATTGGATAGAACAAAAAAAATTCGTGGGACGTACAAATCGTCCTTTGCTCCGCCAGACGCAATTCACGCCGCTTTTCTATCTTCTCTTGCTTTTTTCTCTCGCGAATTCGGGACTTGGAAAGCTTGACGGGTTTCTTGGAGGTGTCTTCCACGGAAATGCTGTCTAATGCACCGATAACTGCATTGTATGTATCTAGAAATAAATTTCGTTTCAAGGATCAAAAAGAAGTGAAGCATACCCCCTTCTTCCATGGTATTAAGCATCAATAAATTAAATGTGTGTAAAATATGTTGTGGTGAATCCAATCCTCACATTCGATGGGCGTTTTAAACCACCATGACGTCATGTGTTGTTGGATTTGTAATAAAACAGGTATCAAATTTTGTGCCGTTCGTTTTACATTTGAACACACTGTGGCACATTCCAACGTGAACTACCCCCAGTCATGGTCCATTCACTTCCACTAGAAATACAGCAAAAAATATTGTCTCTTGCTATTCGTTACCCATCAGATGCCGCCAGAATAATGAGGGTATCGCGTAGGACACACCGGTGGTGAGCATACGATTTAATATCGTAAAATAAGGTTTTGTATTGATTGAATATTGTGGAAGGCTTGAAAGATTAATGTATAAAAACATCGCTCTCTCTAGTGAAGACGAAATCAAGGACTTTCTGGCATGTCTTCGCCTGCGACCAATGCACATTCAATTTGCAAAAACAGCCATTAACTCGCTGTATCTCGACGGTGTGGTGGATGCGTCAACTGTGTTGGACATCCTCTCGCTTTGTACTCGTGTGGAACATCTTGCTCTATTGATTCATATATATCCGGCCATGGATGATCGATCATCACTATGGCTCACCTTGAATCTTCTGCCACTCAAGTCCTTGGTGCTTTACATGGGCATCCACTTCATCAACTGCATTACCACGTCCCACGTTTTGAAGAACCTTACCCATGTTGATCTCATCGACAGAGGGGTGCTCAGAAAACCCGATACAGGTTTGGAGGCTCTTCATTCTTTAACTCACATATGTCTGGTGCTTCAAATGAGTAGTTCTCATCCAGCTGCAATCGCGCGTCTGGTCCGTAATGCACGCCTCTGCGTACTGGCGTTTCACGTGGAAGATTCGCACAGTCGCATTGAATCTTTCCTGGAAGGATGTGGAATCCAAGATGAGCGAATTGTGCTATTGTCTACCGTGATGGTAAAGTGGGATAGTCTAGGGCGGACGAATATGTTATTATGGGAATTACTGGAGGAAACAATTAGACTACCGAAACCTAAGAACAGTGAGTGGTTCGTTGCAAGCATCGCCAATAGATTATCCTAAGCGATTTGAACAGAAGGGCATCGTTGCTTGTCACACGAACGCATTATCGAACTCGCAGGTTATGAGAGCAGCTCTGAAGGCGATCTCGAAGACGATTTTGAAAGTGATCCTGACACGGTTCCATGCTCGACTTATAGCATGGCGAGGACAAAGGGCTAAAGAGATTACAGCCATTTAATGGACCATGGCAGGAGTGGAAGCTCGATGTCTGTATATGATGGCACTCGCCAACGTGAACTCGTTGATTGTCCGTGAGAGTACTATTATATCCGTCATCCACTCTGCTTGATTGATCCAAGACGCGTGTTGTATTGTCCTGGTAAAGCGATCCTTGAGGTCATTCAGATCTGAGAGAGTGACGGACGGCAAGGGAGCATGATGGGGTTCTCCTGACTTCAGCACGATGACTGCGCTCCACGAGTATTGACTGGAAATGAGTATTATGACAGAGCCCTAGCACGCTGCCGTTTGCAGGGCTTCATATCAAGGTGGGAGTAGGTACCGCGAGAACCACGCATCTCGGCTACTGCAGCTTCCCATCGCCTTGTAAGTCTCTTACACTCTGTTGCTGCCCGATCAACAGCAGCTCTGGACAGATTTGAAACGCGTTTTCTCAGCTCCAAAGAACTGTGCGCCGGTCTCATATTTACTGACTCGAGGTGGAACCTTGAGTCGAGAGCTCAGCGATCACTGCTGACCACGGCCCTGCTCCATGAGTTTGACTGCCTGACATACTCTTGCATCTATTGTCAGTGAGTGTGCACCACAAAAACAGTTGAAGCCTCATACCATGAGGTCCCGTCATCACGTGGTTGTCGAAAAGTTGAGATGTTTCGAGGGCAGATTCATGTTGATATATCTCGGCTTGGAGAGCCTATTCAATAGCCATCAGGATATGTTGAGGAAAACCTGCAGAAGGGTGTATCGACAATTGGTGGGGTGGTGTTGGACGCAGTAACGAGACATATAAGCCTTCTGTGGCCAGACACGACTTCCGAGTGCGCGTGAAACGAGAGTGGAGCACGATTTAAGACTGTAAAGAGTTATAAGGTGCTGTATATAGTCATACAATGAGACGTTTACGATACCTATTGATGGTCTCGTTGAGATCTTCGCTGATGTTCAATTTGTCGCATCTGGTTTTGAACGCGAGGGTAAATTTATTAGTTCCGGAATGTGGATACCCAATTAGCGTAACATCAGTGCCTCACGATAGCAGCTGATACATCAGGAGATGAGGGCACTACGGCCCAAGCAAAGCACTTCTTCAGGCAAAAAGAGACTAAAGTGGGATAATGCGTGATCAGGATGACCCTGAGAATGCAAGGCAAGGGCTTCAGGGAAGAGAGGAGGTTCTATCATGTGTCGAAAACGGTTTTAAATACAGCCTCTGAGGCACGCAAACGGAGAGTTAGTAAGAGTTTCTCCATGATCAGGATGGCCAACCGAATATTTGTCAGAAACCAGCCAAAAATGTTGCACACAGCATCGTTGAGGTGAGATATTACGCTGTAAAGTCTAATACTGAAAAAAGCTGGCACATCGCGCTGCTGTCAACGACAGCTATACGCCCATAAAGGCGCTGAACACGAGAGTCGCCTATCACGTCATGCCAGAGCGACAGCTCAGAGCCCTCCAAAGGAGGGACAGCAAGGCGATGGAAGTTGGCCACACGAAAAAATGATGCAAAAAGAACGGTCACATCGCGCGATTGTCGACGATAGCAATATGCCTATGAAGGCGTTGAAGAAGAGGATCTACTTTCACCCGATGCCAGGGTATGCTGTGACAAACGCAAGGAGTGAGACGTCGTATTCCCACGCCACATAATACCCTCTGGCGCGCCAAAAAGGCATCTATGTTGATATTATATACGCAACAAAAGATCATCTTATCTTGTGACATACCCCAATTCATCATTCTATAGTCGACTTTTCTGATATTCGAAGAAGAAAATTAAGAATGTCGGTCTCTGTAAGTCGAATGGGTTGCATTTACAGACCACAACTGAAGTGGATTTGACGAGTAGAATGTGGTTCCGCTTGACCGAAGTACCCCTGCCTGGCCAACACAGCTCAGGCGGTACGCACAACGTGCAGAAAGGTGAGTACCTATTATTTATTTACTGTAAATAATATTATTGAATGACAGCTAACTTTATCAGGGCATTTCTGCCAACTCCCGACTTCCTGGTGCAAGAAATGCAATTTGACATATTTCGGTCAGTAGAATTCCTCACTGTCGGTTAAAATTTTACACCAAAATATTTAGGGACAATGTATATGGTGAATGGGAGGAGCACATTCACCCGTCTGGAGCCACGTATTATTACAATAGGACAAGGGTGAGTGCTGATTATGTATGTATAGCATTCTCACTTCACAGCAATAGAAAACATACACCGGATTCAATGTAAGAGATTGTTCGAAAGTTCGGCTACAGAAATTTGAGGCTTGGGTGGTGGAAACACGAAGCAGAGTAAAGGGTAATTTTACCATCGTTGCAGAGCCGGCCAGAACTCAGAATGTGGATGGCGACATTTATCTATACTACCTGGTGGCGCCGGATGCACACATAATTGGATGGGTAGAACCTTTGGATGGTACTCATTTATTTCGAGAATGCGACTCTGCCAGTGAATGGAACCATAAAAGTGTGTCACCTTCTAACGCATTTGTCATGATACTGGAACGTCTTGCAGGACTGGAACTCGAGGCCCAGTTTTGGTGAGTAATTATGGATTTCTACATCAATGACTGATTCACAGGAACTGCTCGACAGGAAGCACGTGGAATTCTTTCCAAGTGATTTCAAACTACATCGTTCCCTTGTGAGAAAACTTCGGGCTGAACTCGATTGGTTTCATGCAGGCAAGTTCTATTAAATGTAAGCGCTGGATAGGATGATCATATCGAAGCACAGATGCATTGACATTAGATAATTCCACTTCGGCCACCATATTTTCTAGCAGGGAATTAATGGAGAAAATAATCAACAGACTGGCGAGTTTAGGTACATATTTTTGGTTTTACTTCATGACATCCTCATGACGGAAGAACAGATGAACTTGCAGGTTCTGATGAAATAATATCTGAGCCAGGCGTGGCATTGTTCGGTGAGTAATTGTTGGTGAAATGAGGAATTTTGCACACTTATATCGTTACCATCAGCCAGGATTTACCACATGCTACGTATGTTCCCCATCTCTCTTGCCAGGTGTTGTCGCTAAGTGGACAACGCAGGTCATCATGAATACCTAAACTGCTATGGGCAGCCTGAGGCACGTCTTTTACGATCCCATTCAACGGGCCTCAGGCCTAGAAAAGGGAATTCTTTCCTTTCCGTAGCTTCACTTGCTATGTTATGCCTTCCCGTGTTGGTTCGCGAACGCCTCAACAAAATCTATGTTGACGGCCTCATCAACTACCTCGACATCAAGAATTTTGTTGATGACTTCAACTCCCAAAATACAACACAGATAACGCTGGTAAGCAATATTTTCGGGTCGCATAAAATTTTATGGTAGCCAATCATCTCCGACAGGCAGGGGTCATCATGGCAATCGATGCTGGTTTCTTGTCCATTCAAGGTGTCGGTACAGGAGTGGTTGCAGACTCGATTTTAAAGGGTTCAATTATTTTCTGTGTGGGCTGCATGCTCGCAGGCATGCTTGCACAACACTTTGGAGAAAAATTGAAAACGCTGCGATTTGCGGTTTGTGTGATTGTATTTTTTTTCAGCGATGTCTGACATTGTCATTTTTTCAGGCATATTACCTAGACCAAGGAATGGTAGTGGTTATTGGGGTGTTCAGCGCACCAGGATTCTTTTGTGCGATGAGGCAAGTCATCTTTTAGATTCTGGTCCCTTACTGTTACTCACAAGAGACCCAATGAAGTATCGCATTGTCTGGCATTGGATTTCTTGCAAGTGCTTTCGTGGACGCCGAGCAATCAAAAGTCGCCCTGATTACATGTGCTTGTTGCCTTGTTTTTGTAATGGGCATATTGGTCCCATTGGCGTGGTATGGCCTTCGTGCAGCGGTGGTGCCATACTCTCATGTCGATGAAGCCTAAAATATGACATTCAAGTGTTCGAATCACCTGAGGACCTGTAAGCACGCTGGCTTATACATTACGTCGACGTCACGCTATAACATCGACATTAGGTTTGAACGTTCCCAGTGAAAACCGGTTATGACGGGATGAGCCCGGATAGGTTGAGATGTTATTTACCATATATGTAATGTGACGAAATGTGCTGATTGCGTGTAGTTTATGTTTTTGTGATAATCGTTTCACATGTTCATCGTGTTGCATTGCATTGCCAACGGTTTGACTCAACAAGTACACTGCTTCGTAACATAACGCACCATAGAAACCACTTTGCGCCGCTGCTTCACACAACAACTTGAAGGTATATACCACTAACATTTATGTTTGAGCTCTTGGGCTAATAACTTGCGCTTGAACGTCTAGTAGTAATGTTGCCCGGCTCGAGTCTCCAGGAGAATTTTGAGTGCATCTGTAGCAATTACGGATTTGGCAGGCCGCACCCAGTTTCCAGGTCGACGTGGTACCAACATCTTCAAGAGGCTGGTTCGGAGGAGGAGAGACAGAAAATTCGACTTCATAAAGAAGGTAATGTGTCGATACAACTATCTGCTACTGCTCATAACTCTACTATCACAGGTGGGCAACATGCTGATCAGAACACTTCCTCTGGTTCCCAGCTTCCTCTTGGCGCCTGCCGTGCTGCTACAATCAGAGTACTCGCAAAACGAGCTCAAGAGAATAGCAACAATGATCGTATTGGACGGCGAAAACGGGCGAAAACCCCGCTAGTGGAGCCACTGCAGCCTGGCCAACAAGGAGGAAACGCTGATGCGGACATTAACTATAATTTTGATGACAAAAACAATATGGTACGCTATTTTAAGCTAGTGCATCCAACTTATGATGCTCATTTGCGCCAGCCATCACCTATGCGAGAGCTGTCTCCTCCCCATGACCCGACTCCTCCTCGTATCCCATCTCCTCCTCATGACCTGACTCCTCCCCATGACCCGACTCCTCCTCATGGCCCATCTCCTCCTCTTAGCCCATCTTCTCCTCGAGGCCCGTCTCCTTCTCGTGGCCCATCTCCTCCTCGTGGCCCGTCTCCTCCTCGTAACCCATCTCCTCCTCTTGGCCCGTCTCCTCCTCGTGATATCGAGTTTGAACGGAGGAAAAGGCCTGACATTGATCTTGAGGTGCTTGCACAGAGTGCGGTTCTCCCAAAAATCAAGGATGCAATGGGGTTTGTACTTAGCTTGCGGAGGGCATCTCTAACGGACTTGCTTGCACGACTGTGTGAAGACGCACTCACGAGACTTCGTAATCCGCCACAATCTCCAATTGACATCGACCATCCTGGTGTTCGGCACAGCATCTCTATGTACTTGAAATGTCCGGCGGAGTTGTAATATTATTGGCATCATCAGAACAGCTACAGTACTCTAACTACACACTGAACTACCCAGCATGTTCGAAGGCAGCACTCCGTTTTCCAATGGCAGGCAATTTAACTATGCAGAAGGCAGCTCGGGCCAAAATCGCTCGCAAAATCCACGTTGGGAAGTGATTATGGCTTTTCTTCCCTATCACCTACTACACCTGGACCTGGCTCTATTGTACCGTCACCTGAGGACCCTCAGCTGAATTTTAACGCATATGTAAGCTAATTTTGATCGTTTTTTTCACACTTCATATTTTAGGCTGCATATATGCACGAAAACCAATAATTACAGGCTTTGCGGGAATATTGCAAGACAATCGAACTTCAGTTGGTCAAGGTAACTGCTGATTTGCATACAGGAACGAGTTATGATACTGGAGGTTCGGTGACAGAACCCTTGAAACGATATTCCCACAGTTTCTGCTGACGTAACATATTTTCACACTTTTTCTTGTATGGGTTGGACAAGATCACTGGGAAACACCGACGGTGTCACATATGTCACATCGCAGGCGTTTTGTTCAAAATTTTCCAGTTGGCACGCTAGTCTGTCATAGGAGCCCCAGGACGTCGCGGCCAGGCCTGGTGCCCATATATTCACCACCCAGGTCTTTCCAATGGCTACTGACGTTACACCAGTGAAACCTCACACTGGTTCGATACAGAACTATAATACCGCAGTCAGGGCCAGCTCAGGAGACTCCCGCTCAGCTTATCAGCAGGATCTTCTTGGTTACATCGAGTATCGATCACAAAAGCCTATCAAAGCTTATGAAACGTGGTCGATCACTGGTATCGATGCTGTAGTCAAAACGATCGAAGAGTCTATTAGGGCTGGAAACGACCTGAAGGAGTTTCAGCAAAATGTACGGGACAAAGTCGAAGAAAAATATTTATACCCTCAACTGGTGAGCATGCATCTATTCCAGCCGAACACTCCTCATATTGGTGTATATATTACAGCAAAATATATTCCGTATAATCGAGGGTGCAGTAGCGACAAAAACAGGATATAATCGCTCACAGTATCGGCAGTTGGTTGCAATGAGCGAACACGTTCCTGATGCCGAACAAATGTCCTTTCCTGTTAATAAACCCGACTTCGCTCTTATGGAAGTACCTCCAACGTCAGAGCCTCTGACTCCCAGCATTGATCCGGGGAGCAACCGGGTCAAGTGGAGACAGATTTGTGGGTTTGTCGAAGTCAAAAGTACATTCAATAAAGGTCCCAATGCGCCATCAGCAACAACAGTCAGACAAATAGTCTCACAGGGAGCCAATTATGCAAGGCTGATTTTGGCATCCCGACCATTCCACCTCTATGTTCTATGTATCTTCATTTACGGGCCAAACTTCTGCCTCGGATGGTATGACCGGAGAGGGGTCATCCTTTCGGACGATTACCACATTGACACTAATCTTCACATCCTTATCAACGTAGTGCTTCAGCTCACTACACACATGACTCCATGTCAGCTCGGGCACGACAAAACGGCGACCTTGCTAAACGGGCATACGTACTACCAGGAGCAGTATCCCTCCTTCTTGGTGAGCATGAGTTCAGTCACCGATACTCGTCGGTGGAAAACCGTGGGCCCCCCCATATGGTCTTCTTTGTCTTTACTAGGCCGTGGCACTGCCACATGGCGAGCTATATCGCTGCAGCATAATGATGCTGTCGTATTAAAAACCCTATGGAGATCGCAGACCCGACGAAGCGAATCCGACGTCTACAGGTCTATCACTTCTGCTATGCCAGGTGTTGCCACACTGAGTATTGGAGATGACGTTCGCCATTCTGTCGGAAGGGACGCAAATGCTATCGTAACAGTTGGCTGGCTCCGTTCTACCATTCTTCAAGATGACACCTGCGTTCGTGATGATCCAGTTCTCCATCGTCTCGCGCTCAAAACCGTCGGAAGACCTTTGTGGGATGCCGAAACAAGTAAAATTTTCATTACGGGCTCCCTGGCTGCACTCAGAGGTTTGATCTTACTCGGTTATCTTATCCATTATAATCATGATACACGCAGGACACCAAGCACTTTGGATAAAGGGAATTCTTCATAGAGACATGAGTCCAGGGAATATCTTTATCGGTCTGCCGGGCTGCGCTGAGGGTTGGGAAGGGTTCGTTGCAGACCTCGAGCTGGCCTGGATGGCACAAGGGAAGACCGAAACAATTGACGTATTAGAACCTGTTGCTCCCTCAGTGGGACAGAAAAACACCAGGTGCATCTTTCGCGAGGAAAGCGTTTCGAATTCTAGAGCTCCTGGGGCAGAAATCACTGTAGGTCTATATACTTTGAAGCTTGCGAAGATTCACTACACACGACGTTTAGGGCACCGCGTTGTTCATGGCTGGCGAACTTTTGGACAATATTCTCCTGGTCAACAAGAAGGGAAAAGTTTGTCCAGCACAACTTCGACGTGGTGTACACCATGACCTGGAGTCTTTTATCCTTGTTCTGTTCTATGCAATCATGAAACGTGCCTTTGAACAAGGGTTCTCTGAAGAGGATGCATGCAATAAAAGTGGCATTGAACGACTCTATCGCTCACTGTTCGGTGGCCATACTATCTGCGACATTATACAAGGACGGTCTGTTTTTCTACAGCAGAAGCCAGTATGCCTCTACGAGGTGGTGGACCCAGCAATGCGCCAACTCCTTCATGGCTGTTGGATCCTTCTGAAATCACAGAGGGCTGACAGTGTCCCAGGTGACGCATATACGGACGAGATTGAAAAGGAGTTGCAGTTGAGAAGTGAGAAACCACGGCTTATTACATATGATCAGTTATATACTACCTATTCTATAGCACTTAATACCCTTTTAGAACTCCCATAGTAGTAGTGGATTTCCTGCTTCATGCTCATTGTCGGTTATAAAAAATAGATTCCACGACACCCTCCGTCAGCTACTATTCCCAGGCCACATTCACTACACTTGTAATTTGTAACTCTCGAGAGATATATTAACACCATTCGGTGGGCGATACCATCATGCCATGGGAGATGACATAGGAACTATGTGAAGCCCAGAAATTGTCATGGAATGTCAGTATCTTGAAACTATACTGATTTTTTATGGATAATGAAGTTGTGCCTGATATTCTGACCAAGAAACGTGGTCCCCATTACTGATCTCTCCTTAGCTTCCGCAAGTACTCCAACACATGACGTGGTCGCAGTGCCACAGATGTCAGCCTGAATCACAATCACAATACCAATTCTATATCATCCTGCAACTCAGGCAGGCATTGAAATTTATCATACATGACCCATAAACATTTTTAAATAGAAGGTTATTGGAATTCGTAGTGGGAATTCCGCTGAAATAGCAGGAGCAAACAGATGCGTATCCAAGAACACATTGATTACTGTAACTCAAGAAAACCAAGGACATCATCCATGGCAGATGAAAAATGTAGAACGACCTTTATGAAGGCTTTTCTGATTCGCCTGGCTCGAGATACAAATACATCATGTTCTAGTCGTCTTTGGAATATTGTCCAACCATTCTGTTGTTACCTGCACTCAAATTTATCAGTGAATGCGTGCAATAAGGGTGATTGGAGAGATTAAATTCAGGATCCAATAGAGGTCTCTTCTCGAATTGGACCGTGACTGATGGTAGTGCCAATGATATATTGCCTGCCGTCTATATCATGAGCACAGAAGCTGATAGTAATATATGAGGAACATGCGATTTAATATCACGTGCATCGTTACTGTTCTTCAAGATGTATTCTTCAAGATGTATTGACCGTGCATTGACGGTTGGATGTTATGCATCTCTTGGCTTAGTGAGATGTACATGGTAAATATGGCAGGGTGGACAGCGAGTAACGAGTCCTGTCGTATTGTTGTTATATTCCATTGTTATATCTTACAGCACAAGAGGCCAAGTAGTGCGGCATATATGCGTGTCGGGCTCGTTCTAATTGCTAAGTAACAATATTCCTTGCTTTCTTCATTTCAAGGTGGTCAACACCACATCGACATATAGTCGTCCTACAAGGCCAGTTCCACTTTTTCAAGACTAGTTCGCATGCGCCTCACGATATATGAACAGCATTCACGGGATATCTCGGAACAATTGGCACGACTCATATGCGGACTTGCAGTACAAGCAGATCTCAATTCTCCGAACTCCCGATCGCGGGTTCAATTATTGTACGTTGTTCGGTACGCTTACACTTGAAACACCTATAAATTGACGCAATTACAAACGACCGCGTTCTCATCTCAGCCTCAATGTCTTGTCGTCCTTTAATTGTCAGCTCTGTCTCCCATACTAAGGGCAGGACATTACCACCAATGTCTCGACGTCAACCGAAGATGCATCGACTCCGGAAGTACAGCTCCATTGAATGTGTGTTTAATTGATTTTTAATGTTGATATTTGACCCTCGACTGTGATTAATGTAACAGGGGTCTATCCATCATGCGATGACTCTGATGCAGGAGACGATATTCAACGTTTGATAGTCAAGGAGGGGGACGAGTACGATATAATTTTTTTTTCTCAGTCGCTTGTTCCTGAAGATTCCTACATCTATTTAGTATGGCAATATTCCCACACGATCAAAGGGTAGTTCCAGTTGAAGATGGAAGCCTTGCTGCCATGGAGTATTGGTATGGGAAGGTCAATGATATCTACGTGCAACCGAACACCAGAGTGAGTGTTATACTAATGAACATACTACCGAGGTACTCATTAATTATACTGAAGGATGCGTGGGTTAACTTACAGTGGTATTATAGACGGATAGACCTCGAGGATTATTGCATCGAGTCAGCCCTTCTTGTTTATCATTGTTACGATGATTCTGATTATATCAACATAGCATTGCGGAGTTCGTTGGAGACTATGAGCTTGTCCGCAGTGACCACAAGTCTCTTGTCGATATGCATTGTATCGAAGGTGAGAGACATGTGATATATTTACGATTGATTTTTTTGCATCTCACTTGTTGGAAGACCATGCTATCATCCAGAAATACGACGAGGCTGACCTAAAACAACTTCAAATTCCACCCGCTAAATTGTATTGTCGCTGGGAAATAGAAGTCACATTCAAGGCCGGCAAGCTGCAGAAAGCGCATCTTCGCGTACGTACATTATATTTTTTCTGTTCCACTTCAGTCGCATACATCTCCCATATCTAGGACATGCAACATAACAAGCCTACGCTATGCGGCTGTAGTCGATGTGGTTTTCCGAGAGGGCTCTACTTCCCCAATGTCGAACAGCGATACTGCAGGACGTGTGCATGCTGGTTCAATCGTACCTGTCTAGAAGGTCTAAATTGTAAGGTGGACACACCTCCTCGGACAAATCTATCGCCCGCATTCCACAATGTCCACTTAGACAAAGAGTTCCTTGAGGCTCTGACGATGCCAATTTCGAGAGGGGGTCATTATGGGGTGGTCGGAAATTCATCGAGGTTTGTGGAAGGAAATTTGCTCTTGAAAGAGTCAAAGACGCTTGGAAGACTCCCAAATGGATGGAAGGACAGATTATGGCCGTGTGCGCCAAGGCTTGATACTGAAGACCCTGTCCATTATCGCTGCCCAGTATGTGAGAAAGCAGTGCTATGCTGAGCTTCGTTAATGGTTTGACCATACACATCCGTATTCCTCACATCCTCTGTGTCTGCACTTGTTTACCTGGTTAATAATTCAATCCAGTCTTTTACAACGGCAAAGTTGACATATGAGTTTTCTTTGGATGCCAGATACATGCTGTTCCTGCTTGTTACGAAAGCTTCGTGGTATAAGTTATACGTGCTTCTGACATTCATGCGGGGACGGATGGCACGTGGAAAATACGGTGTCCGTGCTGTGTTTAGGGCCGGAGTGGACAGATCGCAAAACCTCCAAGTTGAGACTGCCGTAACGGGAATAATAACTAACCGACTTTCCACGAAACTTAAGTTGGTGGCGTGTGAACATCACGTGCTGTCAAGTTCAAATAGAGTTTCGTCCGCTTTTTTCTTTCCTTTCTACCATCACCTTCTCGCTTGGTGTCGCTCCCTATGGGTGCCTCAATGTCGTGGACATTCACCAACAAGTATCCTACTTTCACAAGTACTACCAACCTGTTCGGTGGAGTCTAGTCCGCCGGCACAAACCGGATGCTCTGGATTCGCTTGCTTTGAAGAGCGAATCTTCTGCATGTTCCTCGATTACAAATTGCTTGTAGGATGCAAAGGAGCTATCACCTAGCTCGTTATCCTTCACGCAATTAGCTATATCTGTGTACAAAGATATACATTTACCTGTCTCCTAATGCCCTGCAAGGGTACGGATAAATACCGACGTTGCCCACTGAAAGCAGCCATGGAGAATTGATACGAGTGTCATCAAATAAGATAATGGATGAAGGGAAGTTTTGTTCGCATGTCAGATTGTTCGAGTTCTCCCCGAAATCGTGCAGAAGATGTATATTCTTCCAATGGTGTGCTCCACACAGCACGACATACAAGAAACGAGGAAAGTTCATCACGCAGCGTGATTGTTGCTGGTGATTGTATTTTTGATCTTCAGGTTAATCATCCATGTCTTCACTCATTCACTGCATGGTGGTGAATTTCAAGACGTATGGATATGAACATGTATCTGCGCCCAATATGCCTGCACAAGCTTGATTACATTTTGTTACAGTACGGCCTGCACGACATGTCGTGGTCAATAGGACACATCGCCTGCCAAAGTGATGACGTCCATTCGCTGTTTGCCATCCCCGTCATGAAATATGAAATATGAATAATCAACATCTCCACGAGTCGCGATCTCTCGGGCGATGCACGCAACTACCATATAAGGCTACCATCATGCAGGATCTAGCATCTAGCAGTGTCTTCGGCACGAGATGCATATCTGACCTGTCTCATTTCTTGGAGCATTGCGTTGTTGGGTGAACACAGGACACTAACGGGTGACGGTGGACACTTTCCTCGTATGCATTCAATGTATGGCACATCGCTGATAGCATCGTCACTGTTATGATACAAAGATTGCGCATGGTAGTTCAAGCCTCATCCTTGATTTTTCGCATGGATAATATTGCCTCCGTGGTGACGTACTTTGATGGAAACAAGCTGCTTGTTTGCATTCATAGCTCTCTGGGCGATCAGATAATCCTGTGTTTTTGTCTATGTCGTGTTGCGGCGGTGGAGGTGCTACATGAGACTGATCATATTTGTATACTTGCTCTGAACTTGCAATGACCATTCACTGTGATTGGCTCCTAGAGAGTCTAAATCAGAAACGCCGAATCTCTATGATGTGTAGGAAATGTTTCATCTCGACTCTGTGTGGTCGACACTGGGGACCTGTTCAAGGCGATGTCTGGCTTCACTTGCCTGATAGTGCAGGTGTATGATATTAATTAATTAGTTTCATTGCATTACCCGAGAAAATGAAAGTATAGATGTATATATGATGGATTTACAGAACACTAGTGAGGGGAAGCTCCCCGTCTCGTGGATGGATGAGCGAAGAAGAGTCGGTGTGCTCTCCTGCAATGATTCAAATCTGCACCCGATTGTCTTGCATCATGTGTGCTAGAAGCTTAAATCCACATTCATAGGCGTCATCTGCACCAGGCTGAGATCCGCGTAGCTTGCACAAATATAGAACAACCGGGTTCAAAACGCTGTCTCTACTCTTGTCCTGAGCAATAGTTCGGTCAGTAGTGTCAGGTGAATATAATTTGTGCCATCCTGAGATATTTACCCAGATACTAGCCTGCAATGTATTGCGCACTGAATTCTTATCTTTACTAGCGAGAGTGGACAATTCGAGGAGAACGCAATGAGCCTGGTCGGCGCATGCACACCACACGTAATCAGCATAGTCAAAAGGAGCAATGCAGTAGAACTGACCAATGGCGGAAGCGTGAGCTTGTTGCTATCTGTCGCAATTTTGCACTGCTTTGCGATGTCAGCCAGCCACAAGTCAATGGACATCAATGATAATGCTCCTGGAAGAACATCGTCAGGCAGGCTTGCCGTACACATTAGGGACGCAATAACGTTGGCAACCTTCAACATTTCATCATGATGTGATTGTATGTGCTTGCTGATGAAGTCATCCCTCTGTGGATCGAGGAGAAATGCACGGACCTATATGATGAATTCGTCTGAGACTCATCAAATATGCTTGGATGACTTACATGGTGTTTGATGTTTCTTTTGTCCTTATGAACCTCGGACACAAGGTCTTCGACTGTGTATTTGTGCAATTGTGGAGATGTGTTCCCTGCCTTCCTTCTGGGTATAAGTTGTTTTTTCGCAAATACAACTGGTCTTCCAGCCACAGATGGGGATCTATTCCTACCCTTTCTCTGAGGTTTGTTTGTTGAATTTGAATTTTTCCTACGCCCTCGTGATCCTTAATAGTATAATCCCCCATAAGGGGGAGGGGGGTATAAAGAGAAGTGAGAAGTGAGAACCATGAGAAGTGAGAAGTGAAAAGTGAGAAATGAGATGTGAAAAAGTGAGAAGTGAGAAGTAAAATGTGAGAAGTGAGAAGTCAAGTGAGAAGTGATGAGAAGTGTATTGAGAAATGTGTGAGAAGTGTATTGAGAAGTGATGAGAAAGTAGTGAGAAGTGATGAGAAGTGTAGTTGAAGTGATGAGAAGGTCAGAGAAGTGATGAGACGTGTAATGAGAATTGATGAGAAGTGTATTGAGAAGTAGTGAGAAGTGTATGAGAAGTGATGAGACGTGTAGTGAAAGTGATGAGGACGTGTCAGAGAAGTGATTGAAATGAAGAAGTGTAGTGTGAAGTGATGAAAGGAGAAGTGCAGTGAGAGTGAGGAAAGTCGTTGAGAGTGTCGTGAGAAGTGATGAAAGTAGTGAAACGTGTAGTGTGAAGTGAGGAGAAGTGGTGAGAAGTGAGAAGTAGACCTATTGCAAAATACCCCCCCTCCCCCTATCAGATATTATATACCAGGGTGCTCAATTATTACACCTGTTCACTTTAATAGACAGATTTAGTTATAACAATTTGACAAGAATATCATGAAAACATCTTAACAGAAGTTAAGTGTTATCTATAAATTTAAGTTAAATAGTTTCCGAAGGGAATGAGTAGTTACATAATTTTTGCCTAGAATTCATCTGAGTGATTGTTCCTTGCTCTATTAAGCTCCTTCAGTGACAAACTCTATATTATATGGGTCAGCGGAATATGGGCCAATATTATGTATATCCTTGATAATGGCGGACTGGCCAGAAGGAATATTATTACTGATGGAGATGAGTGGACGCATCTGGGGGATATGTAGAGTAGGATGGACATGTATATTATAGAAAGCTGGGCTGAAGAGAGATGTATAGATGGGTGGGCTGATATGGTAGTATATTACAAAACAGGTGGGTTGAGAGAGCAGTATAGAGATTCACATTTCTACATGCACTTCCATCCAAATTCTCCCACATTCCCTACAAACTCCAGCTCTAATCCATAGGATACGTCTGGCGCATTAGCACACATATTTTATTTTTTCAGGTTTTGCGCATGGCCTCCCGCATTCGCGTGCATCACACATCTGTACTGGCATTGTCCACACACCTGTCTACCCGTCCTTCCCATGTCCTTAGAAGTCCATTGATGCATTTTTCCCATCATATTTCTATTTCGTCTAATTGTTTTCCATTGCTAATGCTTGGCTTTGCACTTTATGTGCAGCCGAGACCCTATTACATACTTCACGTACTAATTATAGCCTGTTCAGCTCATCATATTGGACCTGTATGCCTAGTGGTGCTTACTTATTTTACTTATACCCCTCTATTACTTATGTTCTGGGGTCAATTTTCCACCCACTTTCTCTGTGTACTTAGCTACAGGAGAATTTTACTTGTTGTTTGCAGTGACTATCTAAGTCTCATGTGCTAGTAGTCCACCCTTTGCTTTATCATTAGCCAACCTTAGTTGGGGTGATATCAGTGGTCTCACTTCATATCTCTTGCTCTTTCATATCTCACTCTCGCTCGCTCATGCTACCTTCGCGTCATGCATCTCGCACTTCGCCTTTTTCACTTGTGCATCATCACATGCATCTGCATATCATTCATCGCATCGCTCTCACCTCACGCTTTGCGCATTCCCAAGTCCTATTACCCTAGTAGTAGTTTGGTGTCCCTCTTTTTTCTAAGAGAGGTTTCCCTTGACTCAGACAGCTGCCCTTGGGTCAATATTTTACTCGCACCCAGGACTATCTGTGTTTCTTTGGTTTAGCACCAACTGTCCTTGCAGTATAGATTCCTCATCTTTAGCGGTTTATTATATATTATATGAATGGGTTGACTGATGTAGTGAGATGTTGTGTACATGGGTGGGCCCAAATACATATCATATAGATATATGGGCTAAGGTGGTTGTTTTCTATCAAGTAAGACAGGACAGTATATGGCAGGCTCATATGAAAGCCACGTTCTGTCACATGGTGTTCAAATTTGGAAACCTTATATGCTTTGTTTGAGCATTGATGCTGTCATGCTGCAGATTCAACTTGATGGAGCCCCTTTTTGACATCCTAATTTGAAAAATTTGACAGTCATCACACATGTCCTTCATCAGCCAGAATTTTGCACTATCATATTACAAGTGAGTTTTTGTTGCTGAGCCGACTCTACTGTGTTGAAGACCTCCCCTTTAGGTATGTGCTAGTAAGAAGTAATGAGCAGTAATGAGAAGTGAAGTGAGAAGTGGGAGATGATGATGAGAAGAAGTGAAGTAAGAGTGTATCATCTGACTCTTTTCTGATACCCCAGATTTGCCTTGAATGCATAGATAAAAAGTAATAAGAAGTCAGAAGTGATGAGAAGTAACAAGAAGTTAGAAACAGAGATGAGAAGTGAAGTGAGAAGTAATGAGAAGTAATGAGAAGTAGTAAAAAGTCAGAAACAAAGATGAGAAGTGAAGTGAGAAAGTAATGAAAAGTAGTGAGAAGTCAAGTAAGAAATAGTGAGAAGTCAGAAACAAAGATGAGAAGGAGTGAGAGAAGTGATAAAAATGATGAGAAGTGAGAAGTAGTGAGAAGTTAAGTCAAAAGTGGTGAGAAGTCAGAAATAAAGATGAGAATTAGTAAAAAGTAATGAGCAATCTATCATCTAACTTTTTTCTGCTCCAGAAGTAATAAAAATGATAAGAAGTAAAGTGAGAAGTAGTGAGAAGTGATAAACAATGATGAGAATGTTGGATTTAGATTACCTTATTGAGTTTGACGCAGAACAAGTTGAAGGTGGCTTAAACCTTAAATCATCGGTATTACATACGGTAGTGTTATTTTTGTATGCCTTACGTGTTTGCAACCAATTCATCGTGCACTTGGACTGTCAAAAATTCTATAGAGAATTGGTAAGAAGTAATAAGCAGTAACAAGAAGTAAAGTAACAAGTAACATAGAAGTCAAGTATGAAGTATTGAGAAGTAATATGAATTATGAAAAGGAGTAAGAAAAGTAATAAAAATGATTAGAAGTGCAAAAAAATAGTGAAGTAAAAAGCAAAATAATAAGTAATAAAAAGTAGTAAAATATGAAATAAAAAGTGAAGTGAAAAAAGTAGTGAGAAGTACAATAGACTACTTCTTATTACCTCTCACATTATTTTTACGACTTCTCATTACATCTCACTTCACTGTTCACTACTTCTCACCACTTCTTATCACCTCTGACTTCATTTTGTTCTCACTTTACTTCTCAATACTTCTTATAATTTTTCACTTCACTTCTCACTACTTCTTATTACCTTTCACTTTATTTTGTGCTACTTCTCATCACTTCTCAACACATCTCACTTCATTTCTCACTACTTCTCACATTATTTTACTACTTCTCATCACTTCTCACTACTTCCTATTATCTCTCACTTCACTTCTGACTACTTCTTATCACCTCTTACTTCATTTTGTACTACTTCTCATCACATCTCACTTGACTTCTCACTTCATTTTTTACTACTTCTTATTCCAACATATCTATCTGACATCCAGACATTGGATCTACTCAGACTTCTATTTGCACTATCCATTCATATTTTATACATAGCTTATTTCCACATTCAGTGTAAGAAGCAGATTTCTGCTGAGCTCAGCAGAATGTTACTACCTATACAATAATTTGTAGGTAGATCTTCAGCACAACCTATGCTGCTATACTTGTAAGGCAAGTGCATTCGATCCTATAGGGGTAGCTGTTTGGTATCAGTTTAGATAGTTATTTATCAATAAAAGGAAGATAATCCGATCTGAAGCTAGGAACTACTTGTCCAAGGAGAAACTGTCAAGTCTGAAATTTTCAGAGTTGGCTCAGGCATTGGATGGTCGGCGATGTGTCAGATGGTAAAGGAGTGTGTTGGAATGTCAGTCAAATGAGTGTCAAGTGTTTTAGAATGTTTTGGAGAAAAATAGCAGATAGATATTTCACAAATACAATCAAGTACTTACTAATATCCA
This sequence comes from Suillus bovinus, assembly GCF_016758785.1. Classification (NCBI taxonomy): domain Eukaryota; kingdom Fungi; phylum Basidiomycota; class Agaricomycetes; order Boletales; family Suillaceae; genus Suillus; species Suillus bovinus. The sequence continues at coordinate 97,114 of NW_024542169.1, forward strand.
GGGACTTCCATCCGACTACTGAGTAGGAAAAAGTAAGTAAAGTAATGGGTAGGAAGTACTGGATATTATATAGTGTCTATGTAGAATTTCAAAGTGCATTAGGCGAAAACAGTAGCACAAAATCAGGTCCAAATGTATGTAAAAGAGCATGAGTACTGCACCTTTTGTAGATAACATGTATTAACTCTATCTATAATATTCAATAATGTGAAAAACAAGTAAATACACACCAGTGGAAATGAATATGACTGGACAGGACATAAGAAGAACAAGTCTGATGTGAAAATGATGGGTCTGAAACTTTTGGGTCAGGGTCAGGCATTGGGATTGGGATTTCAATATCAGGAATGCATCAGACATAGCAATCATTTGGTATAGGACTGTGGTCAGATCACTGCATGCGCATGGAGTCTGTCAACATGTCGCATGACTCTATACTCAGAGTCATCGAGAATATCATGCTTGATTACAGAGGAGGTCCGATGTACTTCCAAGTTCAGGTAATGGAGTGCGTGAACTTTGAGGTTCTGCTTGGATGCCCATTTTTTATGCTCACTTTGTGTCGCACATTTGATCTCCCTAGTGGGGAGCAGGACATTTTATTGACAGACCCAAACACACACAAAGAAATGCGCATCCCAACCCTCCCTTGGGTCAGAAATTGTCAGGTAGTGGTTCATGGTGCGCCTTGTGGCAAAGCAATGCATATGCACTTACATGTTAATATCACCAAGGTTGAGGGTCAGGATTCTTAAGTATCAATGATCCACAGCACTATAGAGTGTTTGTGCTCCTCGCTTCACCCATCACACTCATTTTCTCATTCATATCTCACTAATATTTCTTCACTCGCATTGTGCAATGCACGCGACAAAAACCACATTTGTTTGCTCTCAAGGAGCAATCTCACTTCACCACATTCATTGTTGTTGTCATCATATCCTGTCCCCATTTCATTTTCATACTCTGATTTCTCTCTTCCACAGTCCACGCTATACACGCATCTAACCTCGTCCTGTACAGCTTTTTATACTGTGAACATTGCCGCATTCAATGTGTGTGCTAAGAAAGTTCGCAGTGTACTTGCATCATTCATGAACTACCGCCCAATCCCTTAATAGGACTAATTCTGGGACCTGCTCACCCTCCAAATTTTGTTCCAGGTATCTGTCTCACGCAAGTGCAAGCGGATAAGTTAAACTTTGATCCTGCAAAATGGCTTTGGCCAGAGGAAGCTAGTAAGAAGTAATGAGCAGTAATGAAAAGTGAAGTGAGCAGTTGTGAGAAGTTAAGTAAGAAGTGGGAAATAAAGATGAGAAGAAGTGAGAGAAGTGAAGTAAGAAGTATGTTGTCTGACTCTTTTCTGATACCCCAGATTTGCCTTGAACACACAGATGAGAAGTAATAAGAAATGAGAAACAAGGATGAGAAGTAGTAAGAAGTCAGAAACAAAGATGAGAAGGAGTGAGAGACATGATAATAATGATGAGAAGTGAAGTGAGAAGTAATGAGAAGTAGTCAGAAGTCAGAAACAAAAATGAGAAGAAGTGAGAGAAGTGACAATAATGATGAGAAGTGGAGTGAGAAGTGATGAGAAGTAGTGAGAAGTTAAGTCAGAAGTGGTGAGAAGTCAGAAACAAAGATGAGAAAAAGTGAGAGAAGTGATAAAAATGATGATAAGTGGAGTGAGAAGTGATGAGAAGTAGTGAGAAGTGAGAAACAAAGATGAGAATTGGTAAGAAGTAATGAGCAATCTGTCATCTGACTCTTTTCTGAATGTCCAAAGTCCGAAAATGTCCATTTGTCCCTATGTCTGTGTTGCAAGTTTTCTCTATATGTCTTCCCACTAGGGTGCCTAATAAAAAACATGAAAAAAATAATTGAAAGTTCGGCAAAAACACAAATTTTTGGATATCAAAACAATACTGGGTGCAGAGTACCATCTGACTTCTTTTCTTCATGCAACTTTCATTCTTCTTCTGTTTATGTTGCCCAGATTGTCCAAATTTCTAATAGTTAATGGCACAGGTGCAATTCTGCAGTGCAAAGGTAAAATGCTAAATAATCAGGTGAGTTCACACAATGTCCAATAGTCCGAAAACATGTCTAAAAGTGTGTCCAAAAATATGTCCAATATGCTAGTCTGATGTTGCGAACATGCCAGGGTTATGTGCAATATATCATATGTATATGTCTGAATTTTTGAGTTTCAGATGGTCTGAAATTTTCAGGTGTCGGACTATAGTTTCTTCCTAATATCTGATCTTCATTGGCTGTCGTACATGTCAAATGCGATCCGGGAGTGCATGGGTCAGTGATACTGGTAGGAGCTTTTGACAGAATGTTTGTACTTGAATTTTTGGGGCTGGTATGACAAATTTCAGATGGGTAAAACTATAGCACAAACTTTCGGATATGTGTTGGGTATATTTAGAGTGCTTTGGAGAGGTTTTTTGGGGGGTTTCAGAAGGCGACTGATAGTATTCTGACTTGTGGAGTGTGGTCCTATAGAAACAAAACTTGTAAATGCTAAAACAGTGATTGTTGCGAGAACAAAATTGTCAGTGGTATCCAAGTGGTATACTGCCTGTCTGGGTTTGTAGTCTGATACTCCTATATCAATATCTTCTATGTCTGAATTATATGATCTGAATTTTGGCGTCCTAGAGGCTTTAGCTCAATACTCGGTGTTTCGAGTGTCAATACATTAGTATTAATGGTTTCAGTGAATGTTTCCAAGTTGTCTGAAGTAAATTTGGAGTGTCCAAAGGTAATGTCCAAAATTTCAGGTATTTCATATTAAAATGTTGTGGTGTTGGGAACTGTTGTCTGATATACTGTTTCTGATACTGTTTTGGATTGTTCTTGAGGTTCGGAGATGGTTGTGGTGTCAGAGACTTCAGGTTGCAAATTTTTGGATGTCGGATCAGGCATACTCATTGGGGTCGGACTGTCATCTTGGACACATCGTCAGTCCATACCTAAGTCTGGGTACAAGTCCAAAATCATGTTAGCAAAATCTTTGTTACTGTTACCAATGCATTCATCGTACATCTGCTATAGTTTTCTTTCATCAAAGTCCATATATTTCAAAGCAAACCTGATCCAAAATTCTTTGGGTAAATCGGCACTTTGTCTGAGCTAATCTAGGACTTCATAGGGGTTACCTGAAAAATACAGAGCTGATTGGGAACTGGATATCAGCATATTTTGCATGCTTCAGATTATGTCCATAGTGCAGGAATGTTCTGTACTCAAAATGAGAAAACATGTAATAACACTGTCCTACAATGTTTAGCAAGTGAAACCAAGTAACTGTGCACCTGATGTGGATAGATGTGACTGGACAGGACATAGGGATGACTGGTCCTATGCACAGGAATGTCAGGTCAGGCATCAGGTCGGGACCAGACATACATCAGACTGTTGGACTCGAATCAGTGTAGTCAGAAGTGCATCGGACATGCGTTGGACTGTCGGACTCAGATCAGTGTAGTCAGAAGTGCATCGGACAAATACTGTTTGACACCAGTATCAAATTAACTGGGTCTGAGCCCAGCGACACAACCATTCTTACAATGGGTCACCCAACCTACATAATGTCCCATATGATGTGTCATTTCAGCTTCGCTGGACATCCAGAAGGCAATGAATAACCTTACAATGTATAAATGAGTCATGGTTGGTTTAGTCTTGGTAAATGAGCTTAGTAGTCTTCCCC
>NW_024542170.1:0-100131 GCF_016758785.1 Suillus bovinus
CCAAGCACCATCGAAGATGCGAAGACACGATCTGATTGGGCGAAGTGGAGAGACGCCGTCAATGCAGAACTACAGAGTCTCAATGAAGCACGTACCTGGGACATTGTTCAGCGGCCCAAGAACAAGAATGTCATCAGCTGCAAGTGGGTCTTCAAGATTAAAAGGAACGCTGCAGGAGAAATCAATAAGTATAAAGCCCAGCTAGTCGCACGAGGCTTCACTCAAGTATACGGTGTTGATTATTACGAGACTTACGCACCAGTGGCTCGTCTCGCATCGTTGAGACTGATTCTCGCTATCGCCATGCGCCAAGACTGGGACATTGACATATTCGATTTCCACAGTGCGTTTTTGAATGGCAAGCTTGACGCGGATGAAGAGATCTATATGGAGTTGCCACCAGGAGTGGACTTAGGAGGAAAGGACGAGGTCGCGAAGCTTCGAGTTGCGCTGTATGGATCAAAACAAGGCGCATTAAAATGGTACAAACATTTGTGCAGAGAACTCACCGAATTAGGGTTCGAGCGGATGGAAAGTGACTGGGGAGTGTTCACAGCACACATAGGAGAAGACCTGCTCATCCTTGCAGCACACGTCGATGACTGCACCATAACTGGCAGCTCGAAGGAGCTAATTAAAGCGTTCAAGGTCGAAATCGCATAGTGATTTAGAATAACAGACCTAGGACCCATCAGCTGGTTACTCGGCATGAAAGTCACTCGAAACCGTGAAGCATGCACCGTCTCATTATCCCAAGAATCATTTGTCGACGCTATCATTATGAAGTACAACTTCGTTGATGCTAAACCCGCAGCAGTGCCTATGGACCCAAGTATTCAGTACACACAGGACCAATCCCCTACCACAACGACACAAGTCGCTGAAATGAAACGAGTCCTGTTCCGCTCAGCGCTCGGATCCCTAATGTACCTGGCCATCGGAACACGTCCAGACATAGCCTTTGCCGTCTTGACACTCGCGCAGTTTGCAGACAAGCCAGGGTGGACGCACTGGGAAGGAGTGAAGCGGGTATACCGCTATCTGCTGGGAACAAGGAAGTTGGGACTCACTTTTGGGACAAGTGGTGCAGGGTTAGTCGGGTATACTGACGCTGATGGCGCCAGTCAAGAGCACAGATGTGCCATAACCGGATTCGCGTTTTTGGTTGACGGCGGTGCAATATTGTGGGGCTCACAAAAGCAAGAGCTAGTAACCCTGTCAACTGCAGAGTCAGAATTCGTAGCGGCCACTCACGCAGCCAAGGAAGCTCAATGGCTTTGTCGTTTCATCGGGGAAGTTTTTCGGCCGCTGCAGCACCCAACAACACTATACAGTGACAACCAGTCAGCAATCACACTCACCAAAGACGGAAGCTACCATGCACACACCAAGCATATCGATATTCGATACCACTACATTCGTTTCTGTGTCGAGAACGGCTCGATCAAACTATTATACTGCCCGACAGAGAACATGGTCGCCGACACGCTAACGAAGGCCCTTCCAAGCAGTTAAGGCGAAGCATTTCGCACACGAGCTAGGAGTTAGAGTCATCGTTTGAGAAGGAGTGTTGGAAGTCAGTACAAACAACGATAACGGTTATCGTAACACGTGACTGCTTACTTACATAATCACGTACGGTTTTTCTTTGTTCATTGTCATCTATGCACCTCAGTTGCTTGTATAGCCAACTGAGGTGAGACACTTTCATTTACGGTCTACTTACCTAGCTAATACTTTCATTCAGTGTATATTCAATAGGTACATATACTAATACAGTTGCTTGTATAGCCAACTGAGTGTATATTCAATAACGCTCGCTCATGCCAGTCTGTCCATCAGCATTTCTTCAATCCACAGCACTGTCCAATCTGTATCAAACCAAACATCAGCTAGAATAAGACACGCAGTTTGATCACTACAGTCAGCATTTGCTTACGATAACTTTGATATTGACTTCAAAACTGATCAGCCAACGCTCGAGCACCGTTCAAATTTTGTCAGTGCAATCTCTGTGACTGTCATACCACTGTTTGGCGTGAACAGCGCCAACCAGTTGCGCTGTTCCCAGTGTTACAAGAACATCTAGACGCTTGGGCCCCTACCATCTTTCTCCTAATCCTCCTCATATCAGCCCTCGCGTCATACCCTTACCCCGACCTCACCCTTGTTATCCTTGTCATCCTCACATTCCCTTTTGCTCTCTACCTGTCGCTTCAGCAAAGCCAGTACATCTGGCCGGACCCTTTCGCTGACGAAGCATACCCATGCTCCGTTCCACCACCTGACTGATCCTATGGACAGTCCCCTTGCCCTTACCGTCCGGACGGTAACCTATGATATGATGCACGACGCATCCCCTTTGCCCTATTCCCTTTCTTGATCTCTGACTCGATGCGCAGTCGCACATGCGACTTATACTTAGTTCCGCAGTTGCACGGTTGTGCCCCTGCGCGTTTCACTTCTTATTCTGATCTTTGACTCACTTCTTATCTGCACATTCAGGACTCGACCGTGTCTCACCTCGAATGTGCCTTCCTATTATGGTTATACCCTTTACCGTTTACTTCTCTTGGTAGTACGAGTTATCATCCACTAATACGCGTCCCATCCTCTATATAAACTTGCTACCATGTAACATATTCCTTAACTTGAATCTACTTGGTTCTTGACCTCCTACTCTCACCAGAGTGATCCTTTCTGCCTCGCCAGCAGTCTATATTCTATCTTCTTATCTGCTCTTCGTGGATAAGCCTATAGTCTCGATCTTTACTCATCGACTTCGTTGATGAGCAAAGCCCCTGTTAACTAGTCGGACTTCTGTCCTTCTAATTAACGACGATCTTACGATCAACCTTCGGGTGTCGTAAGCCTAGGCCGATATAGCTTATCGTCTCACACCCACTTGACATAAGCTACCCAATTTGGACATAGGCAGTCAAATCTTACTTGCCGAAGCCTCGCCAAGTAAGACCCCTAACCTTGGGCTAGCCCAAGGACGTCCTCGACCGTTGACGACACACGCTCTGTTTGAGCGTCGCCAACAGATACCATCCAAGTCGTAACACCCAGTGGATGTGGGAATGAAACCCTCGCAATCCAACCCTCCCTCTCAACCCACTACATCCTCTGTTTATCGAACTTAAATCTATGATGCGACTGCATAAAGACGACACTTACAACCAACAGCCAAACCCAATGAGACCTAGTCCACAGCAAGAAGCATTTGCGTGGCATGTTTGGGAGATCCTAGTCCACCATGGCTGACATTTTCGACATTTTGAGAAGGAGTTGTGCGAGCCAGCACCAGTGGACCGCATACCCTTGCACAAGACTGAGCAGGTACCTTGCCGGGCCATGAACATCAAACAGTCAACAACAGATGGAAATGTTGAAGTGATGGAAAACTTACTTCGTCAAGGGGGGATTGGAGATCAAAATAGTGACGACTTCAACAAGGACCATGACATAGACATGTCAGATCACATACTCCTTGTCCATGGTGACCTTTTGACGAAGGAAAGGCTGGACACTGTTGGCGGCAGCAGGAGAATCGAAACAACACCAAAAAACTGCTTACAATATGTTGTTTTTCTTCCCAGGCTTTTCCACTACAAGATGGCATGTGCGGATGTGCTCTGGCGTATATATCTTCAGCCAAAGGAAGGCAGAGATGATGAGAATAGTCTGTTCCAGTCAGTGGGGTACTTGCGACCAGACGAAACCAAGAAGATGGTTACCAAGCCTGGATTTTGATGTATGCATGAAGTCATACATCATGACCTTCAAGCATCGATGCTTGACTGCTGGCGACTTGAAGCGCAGAGCCAAAACCGTGAGTGGAGGCTACTTGCCATGCCATCAAGATTTATCATGGCATGATGGCGGTCCTGATGGCTGTCGAGGAGAGCGCTGATGAGGCCCCACAACAGTGGTGTTACCGTACGCATTTTTGTTGCCATCATCTCCATAAATTTGCCTTTGAGCTGCTCGACCGTTGCAGCACTTGCCTTGAAATGTAGCCCATGCCTCTCATGGCTCAAATCAGTAACTTCTCTGCAGATTATCTTTGTAACTGCTGCAATTGCCCATTTTGATACTGGCTCGTGGGCGCTCTCTTGATGATAGAGCAATGAACAGATGTTTCCAGCATTGTGAAGCAGAGACTTGCGCCCAATGTGACGATGCAGATCTTTGCTATTCAATAAACCCTGCACAAAGCCCGCGACAGACAATTGATTGGTCTGGAGGGCATGCAATATGTTGCTGATTGAATTAGCGGCTTGCATGGGGGGAAAAAGGCTCTATTCTGCAATCAGTACCAATCACACTTTGATCTATAGCTAGTGGCCTCGAGGTGCAGCATGTTCATCGTGCGGCGAATGTTTGCATCTCTTCGCTTAAACCCTTTTAATAATAATATTAGTTTATTCATTATTGTGCGGACACCGGTGGACGATTTCCCAAAAGGATTGAGATTTTATGGCGAGACAAACAGAACATAATCTTGCGCCACAGCAAGTTGTGCCAGTCAGCTAGGTGTGTTAGAGCCCAACAAAAAGTCGGAATTATGTCGGAAAAACTTTGTATGGTTGTATTTGTACACTAGGATTAAGGCTCTCTACACACCGCCGATTGGTTTGGAGTCTGGGTTTGACTGTCTTTTCGACGACTCCGACTAAAAGAGGGACTCGGATCAAATTGTTACGTGTAACTATCTACCAGTGTCGGAGCCTGCTGGAGTCTGATTGAGTCAAAGTTGCTACCTGCAGTGTCAAGACATCACCAATCAGTAAACCGGTGCTAAGACATGACTATATATTGCAGTTTTTTCCCCAGCATTAGCGTGAGCACGTATATAGGAGAGAAGAGCTAATGAAGACTAAATGGTACAATTTTAGACATCGTATACATGGCTGTTTTAAGAAAGAAAAAGGGATGATCAACAACGCGTGAAAGGAAAGGGGGTGAGTCGAAGTCTTAGAAGCAGTTGTAGCAATACAGAATTCTGGCCAGTCCGCAATAATTATCTATTATCAGTCTGTTCGGGTCTCTGAGTGTTGGCAGCAGTCATTTCCTCCTCTGTCAATTCTCGACTCTCTTGGGTGAGTTCACATGGGGTGCAAAAGTATGCAGTCAAGCAATCGTTGACAGGGCTTCCATCAATGTGGTGGCGTGCTCTCAATGTGGCTCTTTGCCCAAGCTACCAACCTTTCTTAACATGTACCTGTGAAGAACGACAAAATATGTGCTCACCTGCAGTATCCAACCGAAACCGCACATTACATTAAGCGCTAGATGCATACAACAATCGGCATCACAGCCCGAACCGCCATGTTCCGGATCTGCCGTATCGTTTTCTTCCAAGTGGTCAAGCCGGTGTCGGTTCTTCCCATATACCATGCAAGGACACCAACACGACATGCAATCTGTTAAGTAAGTTACGGATCGATTGATTTACTTCGTGGTAAGATTGTATGGAACTCACAAGTCCCAGCGTCATCCCAGCAATTAAATAGCCCAGTGTGCCAATAGTTACGGGGTCGATCTTGTTGTTGTCCAGGGTGCCCTGCACCCGAACCGGAGCCTTCCTGCTCTTTTTCTTGGCTCTGATCAGTCCACTGTCCCGCTGGTTTCCCTTTATCCTGTGGCACCTCTGAAGCGTCCATATGTCCTGTGGGTTGCATCTGCTCCTGGCGTGGTTTGGGATCGTCAGGAGCATATTGCACTGGCTTGAGAGAGGCAAGGCTGTCAGAAAAGACTCGTTCACTACTATCAGGACATGATATACCTTCGGTCCAGCTGAACTTTGTGAATTATAATCGTGGGGGGCGCCTGTAGGCTGATATGTGCTTGGGGAAACGGTGGCCATGTTCGAAGTAGTTGAGAGGGGTTTCGAGGTTAGGGGTATTTCGACGAGTGTGAAACCTAAATTAGCTCATTCACCTCTTACAAAAGTGCAAAACGGTTGTTATAAGAGGATCGGCATCTCTGGTTGCCCCATGTATGTTACTCGGGATTTAAATCCTGGGCAGAAAGTCCTTATTAGAAGAATATCGATAGCACTTAAGGAACCAAGGGGCGAGGTGCTGAGCTCTAATGCTGCCACGTTCTCCGGGTATTTATCGTAGCAAGAAAGCCTACAATGCTACTCCATTCCAGTAGTGCCGCCATCAGCTGTGAATTTTAAGCACGACACTCAGAAAAATTGCATCAACTCGTACTACAAGCGTGCAACTTACTTACATAAAAACATGCTTCTGAGCACAAAACCTTCCAACTCCACATCAAATAGCATATCCGCAGCGTCCAGAGTCTAGACAAGCTTAGAGCAGTGGCGTTGTATTTTCGGAATAGTCTGTAAAGCCCACAATTTCAAGAGAAAAGATAAATTGAAGTGACTAGTTTAGTAGATGTGACCTCATGACTGATGCGAGGTAGGACGACAACGACCGTAGTAGCTCATTGCCACATCACTGGGAAACAAATTAGAATGACATCTCCCCGACTGCAGTACTTCGGAAGCGGTCGGGTTCAGAGGGATGTGGGAAAACATTTCCATTCTTGCACGACTTTCGAGTGTCCTCCAGCTCCTGGCCAGCCCAGGTCTTTGTCGTTCTCTCCGAAATTTAACCTGTTGTTTATTTACCTCTTGCCTTTGGAATTCTTGTACTCTATGGATCTGGACCGTATCTGGTTGGTATTTGTCGTGTGTCTCTGAAGCCTTCCACAAGTTCAGGTTGCATAGGTGAATCCCCGGGCCCTACTACCTATGGCAGCGTTCTTGAATAAATGTCCCTTGATGAAACCTCGTGCAATTGATATCAATTATCGTTCCCTTGCTGTATACACGATGTCGATGTGCACTGGATTATGACCCACTGATCATACCGAGGCTCATCTGGCCATGCTCGCTATTGCGCGTACCTGGTTACACTCGGCGCTTATCGACCACTTCGATTCATGTTCGAGGCATCTCCCAGATTGTCGTGTGGATTCGGTGACTTTTGATGGTTCGAACATCAATATTTGGGTTACTGGGGCGTTGCTCGTCGAACGTGCTTATGTCCATTGTATCGTGTTTCAACACTATGAAGGTTGTCTAGGAGACCTGCATATGGAGTGTAGCCTCCTCGCCCGACGCCAAGTTTCGATGTGATCCTGCTTGGCTTTCATCTTCTGACCACATCTATAGAGAAAATCTATCTGATTTGCCTGCTAGGCTTCTTTGTGATGTTGCACGCAGCCTGCAGCTGGGATATATCGGACTCGAACCAAAGACTTTAGCATCGATGCCATCCTTCGACATCTTGCTCTTCAGCGTCACGATCGTTCACTGTCGCTTGATGCAAGCGTCATGTGCTGCATGTTTTCATCAAAGTGACACTAATAACTCACCGCATGGCAGATAGGGAGCAGGACTTATATCTAGACCGCGCTGTTTTCTCGTACAGAGTTGTGGATAGAAATGGAATTTGTAATGATAGTGGATTGAGACCGTTTTGAGGATTCGGAAAATTTTAGATCGGCTCTTCATCTTTCTAAACCACATTACACCAGGTCCTTGCTTCAGACGTTTCTACCAGCTCCGGTGCTCAACGTTGCAATTGCAATTTATATCTTGATAATTGACCTCCATGCATAACGCATAATGCTTGATCAGTGCCATCGGATCACTCACTACTAGTCATTATCATTGTGTAGCGCTATACCAGTTGCCAATTTTCGCCTACACACATGGCTACGACGCCTTCAGTTCAGCGACCAAGATTCAATCCTTCGAATTTATCATGTGTCAATGATGTCCACCCGCTTCACCACGACGTACCGTCGCTGCGCAATTCAGATTCCAATCCTTTGCACTTCAGATTCCAGTCATTGGTTAGCTGTCCCGTAGATGTCCCGCTTGAATTGGTGCGCAGTATACAGGCTATGTGCTTTCCGAGTTGTCGTTGATCCGATTTACTATAACAGTTCGAGGCAGCTGTTTCGCAATTGATTCATCACCCGGAATACAATTCGACATTGATCTTACGCTCAGAGACCATCTCAGACTCCGATACTACCATCCCGACGTCTGTTCCATGCCTGGAGGGATACTACCCTGTACGCAATGTACATCGCAAGCTGCTACCGCGTAGGCCAGGTAGAGACTCGGGGCTAGAACAGCACTGTACGCTTTACGCCTTTGAAACCGGTGAATTTACGGGTATTCCGTCCATGTTGGTTCTTACACCGCTTGTACCCGAAGGAGAGAGCCTGCCCTACTACCATCCTACGGTGTCACATCTTGCTTTCCGGTTCATCCCTTCCAGCATTACCACAACCTCAGATTCAACTTCCGCACAATCGGCACTGCGCATTGAAGTTATTCCACTCCCTGGCACGCCTACAGACCCAAACGGTCGCCTCTACCGTACGGCACTTGCACTCCTCGACACACTCCACCGTTACCTTTGGGGTGCACTCACTCATTATCAAAAACGCGTACAACATGATGTCCTCATACCCCGAGAAATATATCAAGACGTATATCTCAGAATGCGCGAGCGCCATAAAGGGATAGTAAATACATGGAGGGAGTCCACTGATCCCCTGAAGCATGTGTTTGAGGTATGAATTCACTCCGTATAAAGTTTATACCAGCAGCTGATTTGCCTAGGACATCGGCATCGCAACATATCTTATGCTTTTCTGGAAGGACATGTTCGCCGCTTCAGCTGATCTAGCCGACGTGAAGGAGCTGGATAATTCACGATGGACATCTTGGCCTCGTCCATCTGGAGGATTCCTTGATCTTGGGTGAATTTGCCTGCAACATTATCTATTTTACCGTCTTTTATCATTTTGATGCAGCTGTGGCAATGGCTTATTGACACATATTCTCTCGGCTGAAGGCTATTCTGGATATGGTATCGATCTCCGCGCACGGACTTCCTGGGCACATTACCCCAACTCATCACAGGCAGCCTTAAAGGTGCACGCACTTGACCCCACTCAATTTCTTTCCCCAGACAGCAGCAACGATGAACAGAAATCGCTTTGGGAGCCCGGAGTATTCCTCATTGGGAATCACGCAGACGAATTGACACCATGGCTCCCTGTACTAGCAACGCTCACGGGTGCGAGCGGGTACCTCTCCATACCCTGCTGTGCATGGATGTTCGATGAGAGGTTTACTCGCTCGTCTGCGGCGTCAGCGCTCGATTTGTTTAATGATGAATCGCTTGACGCTGCCACTGGTGTGGTGTCAAGCGAGGCCGAGGACGAAGCTATGTTCATTTCCAGCCTCGGTATGGGCGCTGAGGGCACGCACAAGTCTCAATACTCAGCCTATCGCATTTGGCTTGCGCGTTTGAGCCGGTGGTTGGGCTGGAAGATTGAGTGCGACACGCTCCGGATACCTAGCACGCGGAACTGGGCGATTGTAGGTGGGTGTTGCATTTCCTTGAATTCTCAATGTAGCACGGCTCATGGTTTGAATTTGGTGCGTAGGTCGCGAAAGGCTTCCAGGAGACCAGAGCATTTTTGTAGATCGAGCGAGAAGGATTGTGGAGGATGTTGTGCGTAGAGGAGCGTTTAAGACACGGACTCCAGAGGGAAAAGGACACGATAAGGCGTGATGACAGTAGCCCATCATCTGTAGGTCGAACCTGGTTCGGTCCAGGGTTTGACCAAACGGCTTTGGTTTGGCGTTCGGAAAATTAGAACCGGACTTCGGCAGCACTACCTGAGTTATATGTGTTAGAATGGGCGAACAGCGAGCACAGTGCTATTTGATTGTACCAGAGCCATTTTCTGGGTGTCTGTAGAGTGTGTGCACATAATCTCACAGAAAGAATTGGTACTGTGGTGAGCTAGCCAATAGGGACCAAGCTGTCAGGCTGGCACACTGTACAGAACCAAGTGATTTACTGATGAGTTGTGATATGACCTACAAAGGTAGTTAGCGTGAGCGCTTCTGTTTGGTCTCACTCCAACAACAACCGTTCAACACAAGCGGCTAAGTGTATTTGTGAAATTCTGGCCTATCGTTTTGTAGATAGCTGTGTCTTGTAATAAGTATGGGGCCGCTCGACAACCTGTTCATATCCGCTCACTGGATTTATTTAATCCCAATTTATCAGTCGCTGCATATATAAAAGATCTACCACGCCGGTAAGTCATGTGGATAGATCCAGGATACAGACCACTCACACACTCTGAATCTGGGCCGCACCCTCTGCAGTCCCTAGTATGTTTGCAAAAAGTATGACAGCCATTGGCAGACATTGATGCTGTCAAAGCAACAACAGCGGCGAGGACAAAGGAAAGACGCATTTCTCGAGGATTTGGTATGAGATCAAATAAATCTCTGCAAGGTGTTGATGGTAGGAAATCGCCTTGTTTTGATGTGTCAAGTATTCTTCTTCATTTAAATATAGTGAGAATTTATCCACCTGAAATTCATATCGAGCAGATGGTGTCTGCCATGCCAGCAGATCGCCACATAAAACCTACCCTATGAAGCGAGTTTGTTGGCAATCTTGCGTAGAGTGAGATATTACCTTAGAAATTGAAGCCAGTCTGTTGGCAATCTTGCGTAGAGTGAGATATTACCTCGGAAATTGAAGCCAGTTGATGAAACGTTGACTCACCGCAGCCACTGCAGCATCCATGTCGTTATTTTCCCTCGTCCGAGTCATACCAATGTGAAATTCTTTCAGCCATCATGATTGTGTTTTGGATTTAGCACACGTTACAACCATCCAAGATAATGCAATATGGTAAGTATGCTGAAATTTATTGACTAGTCCTGACAATTCCAGTGGTGCCGCGTCATTATTGCCCAAAAAATTCTCATGTACCCCGTTGAATGCTGGTACCTTAACGTGGGCTGGGCACATTATGTAGGTGTTTGTGAGTACGAGATATATCCAGGTCATTGTGAGGGGCAATGCGTTTGAGCTGAATCGCTAATGTCGCAAATATGTGTTGCCTAGAGGATGTAGGCTGGCCGCAGAAGGTGGCATGCTGCTCACGGGACTACACCCAGCTGTGTATATCTTCACAAATACGATGTACAACTGTTCAACCACCCATATAAATAGTATTTTCACGGGACCAAGATCATAATGAACTATCAGTGGAATAAATTATGTGAATAGCTATCTTATGTATCCGGTACTACATGAAACTTATGATCAGTGAAAATGAATATTAACAAAGCAAGAACAAAACACCCATGGCCCAAAGTCATCGATACGCTAATGCAAACGGCGGGTCTTCACGTTCTTCGCTCATCCTCCTACATTCTTCTAGCAGTGCCCTCAGTTCTGACAAACCCACTCCACCTGGTCTGGCCGGCTCCTCATCGTCCGTATAAGAATACTCATTGTCTTCTAGAAAATCATCTTCCTCAAACTGATCCTCGTCCTCTTCCTCTTCCTCCTCTCCAAACTCTTGAGGTAACGTACCCAATAGTGCGCCTGTGCAGTCCTCCAAACGGATACCCCTGCGTTCGCACATCCCTGCCCACCTCTCCCAGCGCTCCATTCCACTCCCTTGCGGCCCGTCTGCACGCTCTAAGTCCATGAGCACCGTCGTGCTCAACACGCGCACTCGTTCAAGTCGAGGGAAACTCGCTTTAGTGAGCGCTTCAAAATTCCTGTCATTCGTACGCTGCACAAGGAGAGCGCGAAGAGGGTCGGGGGTGGCATAAGCGCTAGCAAGGCCTACTCCGAACGCAAAAAGCAACCCATGGAGCCCGATGTGTGCGATATGCTCGTGTGGACGATTAGTGAGAATGATTGGTCCGTCTCCTGTGTCGGCATTCTGGGTGATAGGCGCTATCTTCCAATCGAGATTGAAAGAGAAAGCGGTGAGGAGAGGGCATAGGTCTAGGATTTTGCGGATATCAAGTGCTGGGATACAGTTGAGATCAAGGAAGAGCAGGCCGGTCCCGTGGGTGCTGAGGAAGGGTAAAATATCAGGAACGTCTTCGCATTTGTTGCCAAAGTCAAAGGAAAAGCTGCGTAGAAGAGGGAGGGTCCAGCCGCTGGCTTGTTCAATGAATTCAGCGGAGTACCCACGCAGGATGAGCTGCTGAAGGTTTGGGAGGTAGAGTTTAACATCTTGTGCGCTTCCCAAGGTGAGCGTGTCAGAATCCTGGAGTGGTGCATCGAACTCGACGGCAAGCGAAACTAGGAGTGGGAGGGCGTCTAATGCCCATATGACCTTGGGAAGGAGTTCGGCGGGGACATGCCAGTGAGCAGTGCGCAAGTTCTTGCAATACATACCCAGCGTGTCCGCAATGGGGCCAAATGCCCTTGATAGAGGCCAATCGACGATGAAAATCTCTAGGTTAGGAGTCTGGGTGAGTACAGATATGAGGGCGGCTTCAAAATCGTCGAGGGAAGGACCGCGCTCGTAGAGAAAATGAGTTATATGTAAACGGCGTGTCCACCACCCAAGTGAGGGATTGGAAGCGAGAAGGACAGTAAGAGAGCGAAGCTTCGAAGGGTCGTTGAAAAATAAATAGCGGACGAGGAATTCGAGGCCAAGACTACGCCATGATAAGCACGTTGATATGATGGACTATAGAGGATTACAATGAGAAATGAGTGTCTATGTTGTGTAACGCAGCACACCTTCTTGGTAGCATAACTCCTGCGCTGAACCATGTTGATCAAGTCGCGAGGCGTCCTTAGCTGCCAATCCGTAACCACAGAACGTGCCCAAGAAGACTGGGTCATGGATGTTGGAAGGCCAGGATAGAAAATTGTATCCTCATCCGCAGCTAGACCAAAGATATGTGACCATAGCTCTGGAGGTAGTGAATGAGCCATCGTCCTCGATCGTGGTGAAAGGAAGATGGTCGTTCCTTCTATGTCGTGAATTCGGTTAGCATGTAAAAATCGTATAGCCCATCGACTGCTGATGAATTGCGATAGGTGACCTACCTAAAAACTTCAAAATAGCTCTACCTAATACTTACCCGACGCGTTTCGTGATCAAGTTGAACATCTGCGCGATGCTTATATAATCACTTGAACTCTTCATACCCACATCATGATGTTGCAGTGTATATGCATTTTATATGTATCAGATTTGCGTTCCCCAGTGAGTCAGTGCTTGCAATTCAACTTCCTCAGGAAAGAAGAGAAAATCAATCGCGCTGTCAATTCGAAAAGCGCAACTCATTCGAAGCTTTATTGATCATTACTATCATTGGGCCGGAGTTGCAAAACAGTAGAGAGTTGCAAAATGCCTCGTAGCACACACAACATCACATCTTAAGTCCCCCACTCTTGGATATAGGACCTTCTAACATATATTCATAGTACAGTATTTTTGTTTTATAAAAATAAAGATGAGGAACACATACGGCTTCAAATCTATCATTCGAAGTTACCTTTTTTCACGTAGAATAGTCAGGCGAAAGCAAAAATCACAACCGAAAAATGATTTTTTTTCCCCGCACACACTTTATGCCTACCCCCACCTTCTGAGCATTCTTCCAGTGAGAACGAAGCACAGTTGCTGTTATTATCGACAATGCAAGCATCAATGTCAGAGAATGATCAAGCGTGACGGCTTGGAGCGGAGAACCAATTTTGAGTGCGGCAGTGTACGGCTGCAAAACTTTCAATGACGACTTGAGACTGCTCGGGTACTCAATAGTGCTGTTGCATGCCAGCGCGCCGTGCTCATGTCTTCAGAACAAAAGCTCAGAAACTCAATGAAGAGCGAGAGAAAAAAATTCAGGATGTCTGTGCTATTCTTCTTGCTTCTCCTTCTCCAAATATTCGTCGTTTCCCCCCTCAATCGAGTCTGCATCTTTTGCGTCACATAATAGGTTATACCCGCCAATGCAATTTAATTCGAGCAACTACCCATCTTCCAGTACAATACCACCACCACTTTATCCACAAGCATCTTACTCGTACTATAGTCACCCATAAATATTCTTTACCATATATTTTACATACTGTACACTAATATTCCTCCTGTAGAATGATTCCCCGCGCCGCAATCAATGTTTTTACTCTAAATTCGAGACTTGCACCTTTCATTGCACCGTTTGCCGTGGCGGAGTTCAGTTTTGCAAAACCGACACTGTGACACAGTGTGACACCTGTGCCAACTTGCCCATGAGAAATTTTGCAACTCTCTACTGTTTCTAACATTTTGCATCGGCATCCCTCTGGCAGCATCGTTTGAACACTTTTCGTTCTTCTGTCAGCTGGAGCTCTCCCGTGACACACATAGCTACAGGTCCGTATAATTATTTTGTCTTAATGTGTAGCAAACAACGAGATATGAAAATGTGGTCGTCAGATTTTGCAACTCTGGCCCAACGATAGTAGTCCTGTCCAGAACACCCTCGGTCACGTACTACCTCACACGTTTAGCAACCGAATGGGTCCGACTTATAATGACAAGTTTTCCTTACGATTTGGCAGGAACTTTAGAATCAAATCAAATTCCGCCCGCATGGTTCTTTCAAGGCTGAACAATTCAGGCTCGTCCCTCTTGAAGGAGTCAGAAGGACAATGTGCGGCCCTAACGGTGTTCAGACTTTCTGCCCTTGAAGAGCCTATACCATACTTGGTCGTATGCTGCATGGTACTCCAGGTCCAAAAATAAGTTCTGATTTAAGCCCAAGCCCAAGCCCAATCAGTCTTCTGCCCTGCGCGCATGATAACAAATGCCTATCTTGAAAAGCGCCGGATGTTGGTATATCTAGCACGAATCATGAACGTGCTTCGATCATACGCCCAAGTTCGTGACTCTCCTTGATATGTCCACAGGCTCAAGTGATACCGATTCATGGCCGCCAATCAAATTGGTTCGCTTTTACAGCTATTTTGTAGGTTCGTGGAGACCGAGTCGGATCCCATCTTATCTTTGACTGCGATTTTGCAGTTGCATCCTTCGCTATCATCATATATGACTGGGGTAAGCAATATAGTACTGATTGCATACATTGTTAATTATGGCGTTCACCAGCACTGACGTTGGGACAAGAGGTAGGCTGATGTTGACTCTCTGACAGCCATCTCACCGACAGCCGTTTTACAGATCGAACTGGTATGGGTGAGCGGAAGTTTCTTCCAGATCTGGGACAGCTGGATAATAGAGTTGATTCGGGGCAGAGGAAACGCTGGTCTCTGATGACTATATTATATATAAGTGTAAGTCATCTTACAAGCATTAGTGGACAAGTTTTGCTGACACCAAAGCAATATAGCTGCGTTGCACTGGAATAATATTCCCTGTGTATGTGTGTTAGGCTGAAAAGTTGGCCCGGTACTAATCAACTATTTCTCGCAATCAGCCTCACCATGCTGTGTATGTCTCATAAGTATACTAGAACGTTCCTTTGATTGATGGTATGCAGGGACTCTCCCGTCAGTCTCGCTGTCAGATACAGTGAGTATTCTGAGCAATCACTACCGCTACCCTCGAACTAAATAGATCTCTACATAGAGGTCAGTAAAAGTTTCGACCAACTTGTTGCTTTAACGAATATAACCATTGCACAGCTGTAGGTTTTTTTTAGAAGTACTGAAACTTGTCACGAAGTTTTTTCAGGCACTATCCTTTACTACTTCCAAAGCGTAACATCTATAGTCGTAAATGCTATGCTAGGCGGTGAGCTACTCAACTCCATTCATCATCAGTGATGTTGACTCGAATGAAATATCACTCTAGCCATCATGATTACCCGGTTATATGCCATGTATCAGCGGTCCAGAAAGATACTCATATTTCTCGTTGCATTCTTCCTTGCTGTCAACATCACATGCGCAGCGGTCCTCGCGAGTAGCCGTATCTCAGGGGGTAAGCTTCATAATCGACCTAAACACAGCAGTCTCATCAAACATCAGTGGAAATCGTTTTCTCCGGAACCTATCAGTGCGGTTATACAGGAGGCAATCAACATCTGGTAACCGAGACATGGATTCTAACCACTGCATGGGAGGTTACCATGCTGTGTCTCGCAGTCTGGATCGTTGCAAAATACTTCCGTGAACTGCGACCGCCATCGGCGAGATCGACCATCCAGAACTATTTCAGGGTGTTGATCAAAACACATGCATTCTACTTCGTGGCGTGAGCTCATGATCAGGAATTTTTATTGTATTTTCGCACTGAAGTTTTGTGCGTGCTAGATATGCTGCTGTTGCTTGCTTGAACCTCGGTAGTCTCTCTCCATCCATCGGGGTACGTTATCCGTGATTGACATCTACGTCTGACTATTAAGTCCTCATCATTCGTACAGGGTTCATCCTCATTGGGAGTTTATATCTATAATTCCATTCTTCAAATCGCCCAGGCTGTGCAAATGTTCGTATTGGGACCACGCCTCATCCTTAGTGTCCGAAAATGTCATGCCGAGAGGATGGCGGACCCGGACGACAGAAGTGATACGAGTACAGTTGCTTTCCGGGAACTCGTACACAAGTCGACTGGCTCAGCTTTGTAACAGAGGAAACACTGTGGTTTATTTACACTTGTCGTGCACTCTGCAGGGAACATGATTCGTTGGAGTTATCTATATGGAGAACCATCAAAGTCTCAGGGGAAAACCAATATGTACGTTACATTAGAATGATGTCGCTGCTCGTAACGTGATGATACTGCATGTGGGTTGCGAATTGCCCGCCGTGCAGTGTCCTTCAATGAGACAAGCCATTCACAGATTCGGAATGATAGCGACGCCAGAACTATGAGTCACCCGGTGTTTGAAGCCGAAGCCCATCGATGCATCTCTTATCTATAAGCGTTTTGAAATTGTGTCAAGATTACACTCCCGTTCAACTACTGTTATCGAGAATTGGCAGAAATGCCTCGGTACTAATTTACAGTCTACTCGCGAAATTACAGCCTTCGGATCACAGTTCATTCTTTTCGGTGCTTTTGGTAGTAGTGAATAAGGCCAGTAGTCTGCAAGCCGCTTTTGCCTCAGCCAAAAAGCGAAACATAGTAAAGAGATAAACGCACCGAACTGTCGTGGCCAGTCACATCGGACGGGTGATTCAGCTGCGACAAGATGTTCTTCGCAAGAACTTTTCCGAGTTCGACACCCATTTGATCTGCAAAACCATCAGCGGTCGAGAAATCGAGAACTGGGCATTTCCCTACCGAAAGAATTGATGCCCCAAATGACACCCTGGGTGAAGATCTTGTGCTCGTACAACGCGATGATCGCACCGAGGGTTCTCGGTGTCATCAACGGGAACAAGATGCTGTTGCTAGGCCGGTTTCCCTCGAACACCTTACTCTTCACTAGCGCCTCGCTTGCACCACTGCCAAGTTCCTTGCGCACCTCCTCCTCTGTCTTACCAAATGCAAGCGCTTCAGGCTGGGCGAAATAGTTGGAAAGCAGAATACGGTGGTGCTTGGAATTGGCGATGGGGTTGTGACTTGTGGCAGGGGCGATGAAATCTGCGGGAATGAGTTTCGTGCCCTGGTGCACTAGTTGATAGAACGAATGTTGTCCGTTAGTGCCTGCAGCACCCCAGATGATAGGCTACGTGCAAGATCATGTCAGTTTCTGCCGCGCAGATGGTTTTATTGCACCTACCCCTGTCTGGTAGTCAACACGTTGACCACCCTTGGTAACAAACTTTCCGTTAGACTCCATATCTCCTTGCTGGAAATAATCGGCAAATTTGTGTAGGTACTGGTCGTAGGGCAGGAGTGCATGAGTCTGGGCGCCATAGAAATCGTTGTACCAGATACCGATAACAGCCATGAGCACGGGAAGGTTTTTCTCGAGGGGAGTCTCCTTGAAATGCTTATCCATACCGTGAGCACCCTTCAGGAGCTGCTCGAAGTTATCATAGCCAATATAGATGGAGATGGACAAGCCGATGGCACTCCACAAGCTGTAGCGCCCACCAACCCAGTCCCAGAAGGCGAACATGTTTGCTTTATCATGCCAAATGCAGTGACAGCCGCTGTGTTCGTGCTGAGGGCGACGAAGTGCTTTGCAACGTGGGACTTGTCCTTGGCTGCTGCCAAGAACCAATCGCGAGCGGATTCGGCATTGGTGATAGTCTCTTGGGTGGTGAAAGTTTTGGAAGCGATGATGAAGAGGTGCGCTCGGGGTCACATAGTCTGAGAGTCTCAGCGATGTGGTTCCGTCAATGTTAGAGACGAAGTGGGCGGTCAAGTCACGTTTCGCATAAGGTTTGAGTGCCTCGGTGACCATAACTGGTCCGAGATCCGAACCACCGATACCGATGTTGACAATCGTGTTAATCGTCTTTCCAGTGTAACCCTTCCATGAACCACTCCTGATTGCTTCGGAGAACTCCTTCATGTGCGCGAGTACGGCAGCGACCTCATCAACACCACCCTCCTGGATCTTGAAATCATTGAAGTTGCGGAGAGCAACGTGTAGGACGGCGCGATCTTCTGATGTGTTGATGTGCTCGCCGGCAAACATCTTGTCGCGGTAGGTCTCAAGCTCTGCCTCGCGAGCGAGAGATAGGAGCGTGTCTAAGATGGGTTGTGTAATGAGTTGTTTAGAGTAATCGAGCAAGAATGTTGTGTTCTTGTCGGTTGAGTCGACATACTCCTCGGAGAATTTTGAGAAACGGCTAGGGTCCTGAGCGAACAGATCCTTCAGGATGAGCCTTGCATGTTGGGTATCATACGTCTGCTGGAGCTTCTTCCAGGCACTGTACTCTGATGGCAGGATCACGGATCAGGGATAAGATCTTCAAAGTGCTGGTGGACATACCCGTAGCTGGTCTTCCGCTCATGATGGTAGTGGATTAGGAGGGTGTTATCACGGAATCTTGCTTGATCTTTCACATATGACGCCACTTTATATACGTCAGTTACCATCCAGATCACAGTTGTGGGAACTTCTCGGAACCGCCACGTTCTCATTGGTGGATCACACAACCCTTGAACGTGCTTACAGACCACTCACAGACTGTTTGAAATGAGAGAAAAACCAGCCTTTTCTCGCTCACCAGTGCAAGCCAGTGAGATGCTGTGACTTTTGTTGCTAGGATGATCCCGCAAGCGTTTCCCGGCTTACACGCTCAGACGTGAGCTACCTCGTGGTAGCCACGGCACTGAGAAATCTGCAGTCCGAAGGTCTGGTTCGTCGTATTTGAGACATTTCGAGGAACTAATTCCTGATCCAGAGACACCAATCATATCGGGGACGGCGGTGGGGAGTAATTAGAATTGCCCATGATTCGCTTGAAAGTTCAAGACTTGACTCAGGACAAAGCCTTGCCTATTGGCCAATGTTTGTTGGATGTTTGGAAAGTTCGGGTCAAGTAGTCTTCGTACGTCACTTATTTTTCTCTCTGATAACCTGCATACTCAACGATAGCAGGAAGAATACTTGGTGGACGATGGTCAAATCAACCGTTTGTTACTGAGTTCTAGCAGGTCCCAGCAGATGTTTTCCATGATTGGCTACAAAGCCATCAGCATTTGAATATGCGTGGGGAATTGAGGTGTTTTAGTTACATGACCTCTCAAATCATCTGAGAAGCATGGACAGCCAGGAACCCATAGATATTCCGAGTTCCGGAACCTCGTCAGACTGACCAAAGACAGCCAATTGCATGACTGTACTTTGTTACACCATCAAAGGCATGGCGGCCTGCGCAAACCCAATCGTTCCTCATCCTTTCCCCTTTGGTTCACACTTTCCTAGCCTCCAGCGATGATGCGACTTCCCGGTATGCTCGAGACCGACCCTTTCTCAGCTCAGAGTCCTCTGATCAAGTTAGAAGCAGGGCATTTATACTATCAAAGGGATCCTATCTATCGAGAAGATGACTATCCCGCTCGCGCCTGACGGAGTAACCACTGAGTTCGTAATGAAACGAGAAAACAGAAACCTTGATCAGAACGCGTTGGTTGCGAAAGTGCCATTAGTGTGGGAGGGAAGAGCTACTCTTAGAACCGAGTTTGGCTAGCAAATCTTGTGGTTTTACCGGCTGGCATCTATAAACCGTGTCCTGATCGTTAGTAAAGCTGTTATCGAAATCGCCCTATATGGAGTTCTGCTGGTTCCAATAACACTGACACGGTGCGTCTTGGAAGGAAGAAAAACAAGACATTTCGACACACCAACGCCATTCCCTTGATAATACCCACTCTTTTCAATCTCTGACATACTGTGTAGTACAGGAGTAATTTTGGGCTTGACATTGACACCAAATCGCTTTTTTCCGTTCCACCCAATCTCCACTATATCTACCATCGATCTCTTGCCCGCAATAGTCATCGGGGATCTTCTACCGCCCGTTGGTTTGACCTTCGCAACGCTTTGCATTGGACGCCATTAGGTATGACTTGGACCTCACCCATACAAAATCACATTGTGTCACTGATTATAATTGGATAATGTACGACCCTTACCTCGTTGCGCTTTTCCTCAACGGATCTTCCCGAGGCAGAAGGTAATCAGGCGGATGAAGTGTCTATTTGAGGGGTTCCTCGATGCAAAGTACTCGGAACTAGGCGAAGATCATGACCATGATGCTGTGTCAGTCACTGCACTCTTTAACGAGTCGCCCATAGGTTCTCGAACAGACATAACGAGCGAAGAATATGTATTAACTTGTGGCGAGTATAATGTTCAACGGTGACACAACTGTGCGCAGAAAAATACAAGATGGCACTGTTTAGCAAGAGTGCTACCCCCATGCCGCCGTCGTGCTAAACAATATGCACTCGTATCAACGCGCTGTGCACACAAGTTATCGAGAAACTAACCTGTAGTTGACTATCAGATGTCCTTCCGTAGCGAATGACTGCAACAACCATCAGGAGACGTTCTGCGATAAGACCTAGGCTCATTACCTTGTACAGATTTGATACTGTGTCGTCAGGAGCAGGAGAGAATGCGAGATTGATATATGTGAACTGGAACGAGTTAGCTCAACATTAAAGACGAATCATCAATCCTAACCAGTGGATCTCCGGCTTTCCAGCCCAGCTCCTTCCTCAAAAACTGTATGACTGCCTGGAAACGGTTGGAGGCAGTAATCTTGTAAAAGTTCTGCCTCATGATTGGTGCGTTACCGACTGCCTTGAAGCGAACCACCACTGCATATTGGGTTTACCGATATAGACGCGTTCATCTAACACCAATGCTGCAACGCTAACCTTTAGATGGATCCTTCTTCTTGTAAGTGTCCAATGCTTGTAGAGCTTCGGTTGCGCTCTCGGACACGTCAGGTGTCCATGGAAGGGCAGCTTGCCTACCAGAGTCGTCCGGACTTCCCGAAGCCATCGCGATGAGTACGCGTGAAGAGAGCTGAACGTTACGGATGATAGAAGTTCGAACTTAAAGCTTTAGTAACGCAGCGATGCTTTCAAGGTGTCCCCAAAAGGCAATTGGTTTACCCCTCATGTACTGAACCGTCAGGATATTGATTGTTACTATCGAGGACACTTTCGGCAATCTGTATTCTACACTGCTCCAGTAGCACTATCTGCAAGTTTGTGAAATCCCGGATTTCAGCGAGATCCCCAACAGATACACATCCAGACTAGACAAATGGGAGGAAGAGCCTCTCCTATAGGGTAGGAGAGGGCTCTAATAACGCCCATGCATCATTGAAAGAGAGACAAGGACAGCAGTCGAGATGAATCAGCTTGAACCTGAAGACAACGGTCATGCTTGCGGATCGCAGGAAGTACTTTGCTGTTCAAATTAAAATATGCTTGATCAAAATGAACGTCTTACACGGGTGCTGAATGACGATGAGACAGGTGCTGTTCTTTCCTTCGCGGTGGTGGTGGGTACATGTTGGTTTGGGTGGAGAACTTGAGAGAACTCCTCGTTCGAATTGTTTGCACTGGATCCATTCCGATATCGAACTCGAAAGCTTAGCCGTATTTCAGTTAACAGATAAATTCACATATTCTTAGACTCACTATGAATACCACAATTCTGATGCAGTTATTGCGTTTGCCGTAACCGCATCTTAAGTAGACAAACCTAGTATCGAGATCATCGATCCGAAACCACCTTGCTCCAGTGTAGACTGCAGTGTTCCTCATAGGCTTCGCATCGAAGTCGAGTTCTGTGACGTGTTACGAGGGTCGAGTACAACTCACTTTGGGCAAATTCGGTTCCGCCTTTGTGAAGATTTCTGAAGGGTGGATCCGTACCATACAGAAGGGAAACAGTAGGTCTGCAGTTACTACGGCAGCTGGCTCGCCGTCGTCGAGTTAGTGAAACCGAATTAAGTTGTGGACAAGAACATTTGTTTGTATGTGTTTATATGCATTGTTTTCGTGGTTGTTGTTTTTATGGCAACTGTGAACGGCCGTGTGGTCGGTTTGAAACTTCGTACCTAATCACTTCTCTCTTTCTAACCACCATCTTATCTCTTGCATAACTCTTCTTAGCGAAATCTCTTCCAACTTGATTGACTTTTGATTCTGAAACATGTCAAGCTATCAGATACTTGACTCATCACCCATTCGCATTCCTTCTGTTCACGATACGGAAGTTCACTCACGACCTCTAAAGCGCTCTGCATCTCTAGCATCCCTGCCTACTCCTCCTAGAACACACCACAAGCGATCTCGTTCAAAAGCAGTCTCAACGACCTCTAGACACGCGTCAGAGGACAGTGGCAGCGCGTCAGAACTCGAGGACGACCTTGGTGGAAGCTACGCTGCTCGCATCAGTGAAAGGCACAGCAAAAGTGAAGATGAAATCATCGGAAAAAAGGATGCCCATGCGCTCATAGGAAGGAAAAAGCGCCGAACCGCGGACGTCCTTCCTGCGCATGACGAAGAAGAAGATAACGAGAACTCGTTCTGGACTGGTCGTAGTGGTGGCGCAGTGTCTCATGGGCGTAAAAAATCATCTACAGCAGAGGATTCGGAAGAGGACAAGTCACCTTCACCTGCACTGTTGAAGTATCGCGTCCGTGAGCCTGTTTCGCCTCCTCCTTCCCGTAGAGCACCCCAAGTCCAGCCTCGTGCATCATCAGTGCAGCGCTCGCGTTCGCCCCCACCTGCACTTTTTCTACCAAAGCCACCCGTGACACCTCCTCGCAAACTTTTCCTTCGTGCCCTTCCATCTCCCTCGAATTCTAAAGCTAAGAAAATATGGCCTACTCGAGACTCCCCCGACAATCCTTTCCTCGCTGGCGAGGGCGAAGCAAGCGCATCTAATGCGAGCGGCTGGGAGAGCAGCGACAATGAATTACCTGTTGGAGAAGCCCCTAAGCGTGAAAGCACGCCAACTCCAGCTCCAGTGTTTGAGGAGAAGCCGACAATAACCTATGTCTTGTACGTCTTCCTCGTTCTCAACAATATATGCATTCTGACCGCTTCGTTAGCCGAGGTCAAAAGGCAACCTTTCATAACCCCCAATATCATCTTCCCCCTGAAGTTCTTGAAGCGTCTAAACTGCCAATCGATCATCCAGATTTTGAAGTCGCTGAAGCATGTCCCCCACGCCGGCTCTTCGTCAACAAGCTTAAGCGCAAGCCTCGTGACCGCAGCCAAGATATTCCTCCGATCAGCTCCCTTGGCGCCAAACGTACAAAGATCGAATATTTGGATGCCAGCGCATCTGAGGGCGAGAAAAGTACCGCGAGCACCAGCTCCCGCAAGAACATTGTCTTCGCAGATGGCACTGAGCGGGAGCCTGTATTCTCCAAGCTCCAAAATTCTGACAAAGGTGCTGAGCGCCTTGAGCTCCTGCAGCACGCTCGGGAGGAGCGCGAACGCAGGGAGAAAAACAGCAAGCAACGCCTGGCTTCGGAGGATGGCCTGCGCGCCGGGGCGTTTATTGCAGAGAGGGACAATCCTGTTCGGCGGGCAATGGGCCCTGCGCGTCATTCGTAAGTTGCCAGCGACATCGATCATCTTCATATCCTTCTCGATCTCTTGTATGTGCGATACCTCTTTTCTTACTGTTATGTTTTTTACGATGCCCCCATGTTCTCTCACCCCTGCGACACCTCATCTAATCTCAGCCCCATTGATACATGATTTTGTTATAGTGCGTATTACTCACCCATCAGATTCGTTGATCCACTCGTTTACATTGACCGCATCCACCAATTAGTCGCTGCATTGACGTGCCGTGTCTACATAACTCTACTTAGGCACCAGTTAGTCGTTCGGAGCTCTCGCGTCGAGCACATTTGCCTACATACACCTCGAATCCAATGTTCATACTACCTCGTTAAATGAAAGCTTGGATATCGAATGCACTCAGTTGGCTGAACTCATAGTATTAGTAGGAACGATCGCAAGAATGAATACAGCTCTTCTTCAACCGGGCATGACAAGCGGCCGTGATGCAAGAGACGGCGCAAATTGCCATTTTGTTTACTGGTCACTTGTACGACCCTCGTACCAGCACGCACATGATATGACACAAATCTTGGCACCGTTTACTCTTCTGTGACTCAAACTAGCCGCGTCTCACGATTGGCTGACTGATTGCAGCTCCGAGGTTCATGACTACATACATTGCAACTGCAATGCGCCCTTAACCTTAAAAGCGGAGTGGTTTTCCTGTGACCGATAATGCTGATGAGAACTAGCCCTGCCGATCGAACGGAGTCTGAGACAGGAAGGTCGGATTCTGATATGCTCTAGTGTATATTGCGACTGCGTTTGATTATGCTAGTGATGAGGATGTCGATGATGAGGAAATGAGAGGAATGATTAGACTGGTATTGCACTGCCCGACGCTCGAGCTGGGTTCGCATTTGGTCTATTTCTGCTTGCAACTCGGCCCTAACCTGCGAGGATCGACGATTAGATAGTGCAGTGAATTTTGGAAAGAACCTTACCCGCTCCTCTGCCCTGCGTTCCGCCTCCTCCGCTTTCCTCTCCGCTATCTCTGCTTGACATCGAGCCCGTTCTTCCATCTGCAACTGTAACAATAAATGAGTAAATGGCTCAACTGATTCTGAAAAGAACCTCACCTGCCGCATTTCATTTTCTTTTGCTCTCCTCATCTCTTCTGCCTCCATGCTGTCTGCCTTCTCCACTTTGAACCGGAGATACCGAGAGCGCCCCGCGCTCTCGGTTGTCTCGTTACAATCTGGGAAGAGCCTTTGAGTGCCTCCCAGACAGTGTAGGCATACCAGTAACACTGGTATTGATTATAAGTTGGAGAATGCTTGCTGAGAGTGGACAAGAGCACGGATACTTGAATTGCGGAAGGGCGAGCGGAAGGAGGGAAGTCGAAGTAACAAAGGCACTTGTACCAGTCATACGTTCTGGATAGATAGGATTCAATAGCAGAACCGTGGTGAAGATGGAATCGCAAGCGGGGGTCGGAGAAACTGATGGGGAGACGAAGTATGTATGACGACTGCGTGCCCCGTCTCGATGAGCCATCGTTATTCTCTGTAGAATTTGTACATGGCACTCGGTCTAAAACCAAGATCGCGACGACGTCTTCTTGTGTAGGATGACGGAAACGGAGGAGCAAAACTTTGACGTTGGTGCATTTGCAGTGAACAAGGCGTTCAAGCTTGCACTGCGAAGATAGCTCCTTGCCCAAGAGGAGAATCTGCCATTCAAGTTGTCCTACATCGTTCTTACTGTCGCCCGAGGTGAACACGGGGGGAGCATCATGATTCATGATCAGAAGGAGAATTCATGAAAGGACGGAAAATTGCTGCAAGGAAACGACGAATACTGATACGATTCGTTCCATACTTTAAGCCTTTGGAGGATATTGCAAATTGACAAGGGTTTGAATTCGTGAACACGAGGCGAGTCACCAGTGGGCCAGTGGTTGTATCATGTATACGATTATAGTGACAACGAACGCGGTCACCCTGTTTCATTTCTACTTACATCTCATTGCTCCCAGCACTTTGGACACTCTACATTCGGATAAAGTTTCTGGCCACTGAACTAGTACCAGCCTATCGTCACGACAGTATCACTTTGGCAACTGCTCCACGATTGTGAACACCATCTCATACGTGCAAATAGAGCAAACGACAGTGATAACCTGGCCTCCAACTCCTGTTGCAGATACCACTGGTGTACCTTCCTTCCTGCGCACATCGCTGTCACCGTCTCAGCCTGCCGCGATGAATCAAACACAGGACGCCACCTCTGTGTCTTCTATAGCCCGCTTCCGCATTTTCAGATTAGCCTTCATAAGATTTTATCTCTTACATCCCTCTACAGCGAAAGAACTGCAAGAGGGAGACAAGGGAGTGTATTACTTGCCATCCTAGAGGTAGAAGGCCCTGATACAGTGCGTGTAAGGAAAAGCTCGGATGCAGGGAGAGACGTTTTAGTTCACAAAATAATTCTAGGTAATGAAGGTGGATCGGTATGCAAGCTCACCGCGTAGGGTGATGTTGCAGATGCCTGGGGTGCACTGGGCGTCAAGCGTGGAGATATAATTCATCTAGAGAGTACGTATCGTATCGCCCTTGAGATCGCATTGTGTGAACTCACGTCACTTCTCATCATACAGACCTCACACTAACGTGCGAGCCAGGCAGATCGATCATCCTCACCGCTTCTCCATATAACAAGCCAACCGCGGAGATTTGCTTTCGGACCATGCCTTATACACGTGAGAACAATCCGGCCGGACCTCCGGCTCGGGAAAGCGACACCTTCGTAAAGAAGGTCTCTGCACTGGCCCATGGTTCGAGCGGACAGCCGGGCTAGTGGTTAGTTGAGCGCACGCCAGCTTGTCAGCATCACTGTGGCTATTACACGTTTGACGTCGGTGGCTTATAGTCCCAGACGTAGCCACTAGACCAGGCTCGCTAGCCCGCAACTGCACGCAAGTGTTCATTCATCAATTCATATGCAATATGTGTCAATTCGCGTTTCGTTCCGCACATAGGACAATGCCAAGCACACAGGTCCACTCCACGGGTGCCACCGCTTTGGCTACACCTGACCATTAATACAAAAGCCCACTCACTTTTCCTGTGGATGTGGATGTGGACGCGGGCGATGGGACACCTTGACCTTGGCACCAGCGGACTATAAAGCTCCTCATCATTCTCCTTGCCTGCCACTGACCCCGTGTAGTGTCATTCGCGCTCATCTAGATCTCGAATCCTCGCGACAAGTTTTCTCCCCATTCCTTCTGTGTTTTACACTTCTTCAGCGCAGCATCAAAATTCGAATGCATGCATTCTCTGTTTTTGAATCCTTTGTGCGGGATCATCTCACCCTGAAGCGCAGGAGTTCTGTTTCGTCCTTCACTTCCAGGGCCACGAAGCGCAGGTCTTTGCTTCCTTCTCTAAGGCTTTCTTCATCCTCGTCATCTTCCTGGTCTTCCCGGGATATAGAATCTAGTCCGAAACCCGAGTACTCTGATTCAAGCATCGAATCGACCGTCCTCGATATTACTGTGGCACCGGCGAGCCCAATTTGCGCTTCAGCACTTACATCCCCTGTATGTTTGTTTCCGTTCAGTTCGATTGATTGATTCTGACCGTTCGACTCAGCCTCCACTCGGGAAAAAAATCATCGATCGGTTCTGGCCCGAAGAAGATCTCGAACAGGATGATCAAGATGAAATATCTGGAAATGGCAAGCTTTTGTCGCCGATGATCGTGAATGTGTTGTCACCTCCTCCATATCACCGACGTGCACCGGATGTCATCGTGCATCGGGACTACATATTATCTAGGTCTGTTGTTCAGTTTTAGCTTCTTGAAGTCTGAGAGGGTTGATCGTGTAATCGCAGTGATAGTTATCCCTCATATTATACAAACCAGCACGACTCGCGTCCTATGCGGTTCCCGTTCTGAGCATAACATTTGTGATCTAGATAAATGTCATCTTACTCTCGCGTTAATCAACCCTATCGTCTGCCTGTAGACTAATTTGCATCATGTTTCTTGCTATAATCTAATGTTTATCCTATCTCTCTAATTTTATTTCCCCTTCGTTACTTCCTGGATGAAGTGTGCAAGTTGGGCTTCCACCGCGCAGGCCTGACTATATTAACTTGAACCGTTGCTTGACAGGGGCAGTCGCACCTCATCTAGCACAATCCGAGTAGCTTCGACAATAATCTCCCACTCTACCTTATGTAGTCTCTCCTCATAAGCCTCTATTGCCTCCCCCTTCACTACCTCTACCCTTCTCTGAATTAACGGCTCCCCGCGATCAACTTCTTTAACCACACGATGCACCATGATGCCCAGCTCATCCACCTCCCCCTTCTGGAACGCTTCAAACCCTCGCTCAACTGCATGCGCACCATCAAACTGCCCAAATAACGCCGGATGAATGTTAATCACGGGTACCTCCCTTGCAAGCACCTCCTCGCCCTCCAATATCCGCGTCCCCTTGAACACATCCAGGAACCCCTCGCTCACGATGTGCATAAACCCCGCACATACGACTGCATCTGGCTTGGCGCGTAGCACGATGCGCGCGACCTCCACATCGTAGTCCTCGCGCGTCTTTCCGGGGTTTGATTTAAGGAACGGCTGAAGGCCGAGGTACGCGGTAGGGATCGGGGGCAAGGTGGTGGAAGCGCGTATCAGGCCACGTGCGTTTTTGCGATTGGAGAGAACAAGGACGATTCGTGTATTAGGCAGGGACGATGTATTCTGTGCATCGATCAGTGCTTGAAGGTTGGTTCCTGTAGTCGGCAATCCGGTATGATAGGATGTACGTTTGCAAGATCAAGATCGACACATACCCTCTCCAGAGATGAGGACAGCCAATCGTCGTGGCGGCGATGCTGCAGCGCTTGGATCATCCATGTCGCTGTCAGCCTCAGTAAAAGTCCATTTAGAATTCTACCCCGAAAGGTACGAGCGTAGTGGAATAATTCGTGCGGCGGCTGTGCAGCACGTGGTTTCTTTTCCGCCCACACTCCGGCAAGCCCCGGTGCCCTTATCTGCCTTGCCACAAACTCCGGTGAGATCTGTTCCTTGTGTGCAGCCGCATGCAATGAAAGCAAGTCCGGCCATGAGTAAAGGGCACTCGAAGACACTATGGCACTGCTCTTTCAAGCTCACTCGTGTAGAATGCTCACCGTTGTGAATTCTCACCAGAGAACCTGATAAGAGGAGGAATCATACATCCAGTCACCATGACATTTCCTGCCAGTGGCGAGCGAGACCCCCATCCTTGTCAACGCCTCCTGTTGTGCGCACGTGGAGCCTGATTCCCGCACTTTTGTAGATGCGGACGCCTGCATTAACGGAGATGCCTGTATTCACACAGATGCCCGCACTTGATGCTCACGCGGATACCTTCTTACTACTTTTGTTACTAACTGTCTTCATCTAGCTCTGGCCTCGCTTCGATGTGTCGCCTTGTGTCTCCTACGATTTGGGGATCAGAGGTTCACTTCGCCGCATCGCATTCATTCCTCCTAATGTGGGAGCCACAGTTCACCTCAGCTCACTTTTGCGCAGATCGAGGTCACTATCGGGGCCAGGTTGCTCCTTCTGGGCTTTCACTCAAAAAACCATCTGCTTGCAATCAAGCAGACATTTTTTCACGTTCTTACTACTTGCACAACTGCACAAGAGCGCCCACAAAGTGAACATCACAAGGGACCGTACTTGGTCACATTGTTTCTCGTTGATGAGCTTTGATCTACAACGTTGGAATAACTTCTGCATGACTACGATATTTTGATGTTGAACTTGACCCTCGACAAGTGCCCGTATATAGTTTGACATCACCAGCATCCATGTAGCCGGCACTCCATGGCTGCGACAGCACCACCGTCGCCACCCATCTTCTCACGTCCACCCAACACTAAACTCCAACTTGAACGACGCTGGGGAACGCGTGACTCCGAAGGAGAGGGAGGGATAACAGAAAGGGAGAAAAGTGTTGCATGTCACCCGTGCAGCGAGCCGTTACATCCCTGGTCCAGCATGCATCTTGGAAGTCGCTTGGATCAGAGGCCATCAGGCTGCAAGGACATGTCTTTTGAAAGCGACTCCGAGCATTCAAGCCTGATGGTTTTGTCCACTTTATTCCATGTATACGCTACTGACCATTTTTCGCATCTGCTTGTCCCCTGCCATTCAGTAATTCATGAGCACCGGCTCGACAATCTCGAGGGGGATGAATCAGTTGACTCACTTCATCTTTGACTGTAGTTTCGCAGTTGTGTCCTCTAATGCGCTGGTATACGATTGCAGCTGATCAAGCTAGTATTCATTTGAAAGAGAGAGAAAACAAAAAAAGAGCTATTGTCTCGATCATGTTCGGTATTCTCAAGCACTAGCGTCAAATTGGAATCGATGTGTATCCAGGGTTCGTGCTGTGTCTAGATTCGAGAGCATCTTAATAGCAGCATTTGACTATGTGTTTGTACCGAGCATCAAGCACACAACGAGCGCAACACTCCGTCAACCTGCTACCACTCGAAAGGTTCAGATTCATGATCAAATTGGCCAAGTCAGCGTAGGAAGAGCTATGCAAAGAAAACAAGCGCGACAATAAACAAGGAAGTGCTTAAGAAGCTCAGAGAGCAAGATTGTAGTTGACGAAAGCAAAGATACTGAAAGCGAGCACATCGAAAGCAACATGCAACAATGCTAAACGTAAAACGAAGCTGTCATTTCACTGGTTGACAGCTTGCATCGTGATGAAATGCAAAGTTAAGTTATATTCCCTGAGTCAAACTGCGTCGTGAACAAGAAGCATTCGAATCAAGAGAACCATACCACATACCAGAGTCACCTGGGGAAGTCTAGGGGAGAAAGTAAAAAATAATGCCAATGTCGTCTTTCTTGTTGTCATTATATGGTACAACGGGAAGCGAGCGGGCCCGTAGGGTATATATGAGCATAGTATGTGGAGAATCGTACGTCATGTACAGATGTGAGATCATGAGTGCTCTGCGTCATATTTATTCGTGCGTCATGTTGGGTCTGTAGGCACGTTCGTCTCATGAGTAACACACAGGAATGATGATCGGAACACATACCGCATGTATCTTGGCAAAGCGAAGATGCTTTGTCATTTCATAGACATTTCGGCAAAGAAAGAGTTGTTAGAGTCATCAAAGTCGTGGTAAAAATTCATATTCGTTCGTCCTAATGCGCGTGGTCATGCGCGCCACCATCTATAATCCAACTTGCACGGGGTGTCGGAGTCACTGTCGCACAAGCATCCTCTTGCTGGCCATCCTCTCGATTTTGCAGGCCTGTTGCGTTGTCGGAATCTTGGGTATCAGTAGTGCCAAATGTCGTGGTACTATGCAGCCGGTTATGGACGAGCTATACCATGAATCGTAAGCTATGCAAGGACGAGCGGACAGGAGAGAACGAGGCTAAAGCAAAGTGATACTTACACCTCCAATTGGCCGGGAGTAATCTTCGAAATCCCGTAAACTTGAATTGCTCCTTCCTTCGACAGAGTCGCGCAGGCGAGGATCAAGAAGTCCGTCAGCCATAGCAAGGCGCGACTCGTCGGTGGGCGCAGGAGAGAAGGTTGCTGGCACTGTAAGCCATGGCCACGAGGGTGGCTGCAAGTTATCCTCATGTTCTGCCACGTCGGCGTGAACATACGGCGAGGAAAGCCATGGATCAGGGTTAGAAAGGACGAATCGCGGGGATGTTGGCATGGGCGCAGGTTCAGGTGTGGCAGGAGAGACGAAAGCTGAAAAGATATTTGGATCGTGAGCATTCATCTTCTCAGCAGCTCCTTCGCTCTCTACATCTCTAGGCAGTTCTCGTGAAGAATCTGTCTTTGGACTCGGCGTATTTCCCCGTCTGAGACGATCAAGGAAACCTCGTACGCCAGCAGGTCTCTCGTCTACAGAGCCAGATAGAGATATGGATACAGTAGTGCTGCTTCCAGTGCTCTCTCGCTTGCCTTTCTTCCATCTCGTAAGGCGTCCGCTCTTGTAACTAATCGGAGCTGCACTAATCGCAAGTCCCAGTGCAGGTCCCTGATGCGATCCGGTACCGGACGAGGTACTCCCAAAACCAAACCCATGCGAAGACGTGCTCTGCAGTGCGCCCTGAGACGAAATACTCCGTAGAACGTCGAATGAAGTAGTCGCACTCAGCATGCCAGAGGAGTGTGACGTAGGTGAAAGGTTATGGCCATTCATACTTCCTTCAGGCGAACCGAATGCTGACCCTAGTCGGACTTTGTTGCCAGAATCGAAATAAGAAGATCCGCTTCCGGCTCTTGTCAAGAGCGGCTCCTCGCTTCCAGTTCTCGTCCTGGTTCCGGTTTCGGTCCTGGTAAGGTATTGCATGGAAGAATGAGAGTAATGCGATGCTGCTGAAGGAGCAGGAGCAACGCTATACCCCCCAAACCAGGCGGAAGCATCAGGCCCAGGCGAACTTCTTCTTCGTGAACCATTAGCAGCATGCGGAATATACGCGGACGGTGGCGGGGGAGCGGAGTAGGCAGATGGAGGCGGAGATAATGGGAAGACATGCAGACCGTCATTGTCCTCTCCACGAAGTGAATACGAAGGCAGAGTAGCGCACGAATCACGCGCAGGTACCAGTTCTCCTGATACTTCTCCACTCGTATCTCCTTCAAGTTGAGCATTCCTTCCCGCACCCATTCCCTCATTAAGAGCTGCGATAATCCCACCGTAGCGTTCTTCCATGTCTACTTCAGCTTCAAGTGGGCCACCAGGCGCCCACGGAGGAATAGCACTCGCTTCGCGAGATAGTTTGCGCTGTCGGCGACGAGCACAGAAAAGCCAGAGAACAGCAAAGGCAATGGCTCCGAGGATGCCGAGGATAAGACCGGCAATAGAACCAGGGGAACGAGAGAGCCTGCGGAGATCCCCGTGAGCACAATTATAGCAGGTGACTTCATAATAACGCCACGAAGGCAAAGAACTCACCTGTTCCCATTAGTATTTACAATTGCGGTACTGAGCACCCCGTTCGTTGACGTCGTCCAAGCGGTGGTGGGGTGACCCGACAGGACGGATGTCAAAGTCAGCGTTGATGTCCAAGGAGCACTAGCACACGTGCTGTATTGGTCGACTTCGGTAGTAGAAATAATCAACGTGGTAGGAAATGGAGTGATCGTACTGGACACTGGAAAAGAGCTGGATGCAAAGGCTGTGTGCGATGACGAAGATGGATCTGCCGACAACGAAGAGTTTGGGGGAGCGGAAGTTGAAACCACTGCGGAAGTCGATGTTGACATTGCTGGAGGAGACGAAGACAACGAAGTAGAAGTAAGAGGAGTCGGTGGAATGGTGAAAGATGAAGTAAACCCGGATGTCATAGTGGGTGCAGATGACGACGAGGAGAGTGTTTGAGATGAACCGGAAGACGAACTGTCAGCACTTGGCGTCAAAGAAGACGACAAGGGCGTACTTGAACTTGACCAAGTGCTCGCGCCCATTGTCCCGGAATTTGCGATAGATGACGAAGAACTATGGGTGCGAAGTTGCATGAACGTGCATCAGGTAGTTTCGGCAGGACCTACCTCAAACTGGATGACAGCGAACCAGACAACGGTTGAGATTCAATGTAGACGGCTGTCGGAGAGGTCTGTTGCAAATAACCGTTTCCAGCATTCGATGGATAGCTGATTGGCTGAAGTGATGAGAGTAAGGTGAATAGACAACGGCCATCAAGAAGGATAGATTTGAAATGGAAGTATAATGTTGATGATGAAAATATAATAGTGAATACGAATTAAACCGAGAATATATGTTGAGGAGAGTGGTGAATGTGTTAATGGTTACAAGAGATGCAACGTGAATGTGATGCCCGTGATGGAAGCGAAGAAGGTATGGAGCCAATGTCATTGATCGAACGCAGACAGTGAAATATCGTACGCACCTGAGAAGTCATCACACTAGATGTTGTAAATGCTTGTGATGTCAGGAGCTGAGAACTCTCTGGCACGTCGTTCGTCGGCTGGGAACCAGTACTGCTCAATGTATTCGCGCTCTGGGACATCGACGCTATCGGGGGCAACGGGCCGGCATTAATGGGCTTGCCAGTGAATAAATTACTGATGGAGGACAAAACTGGGTTGGTTGTTGACAAGTATGCGGGTGCTGGTTCGACGAGGAATGGCAGAGAGTTGCAAGGCGTCGGATCGAGGACCATATCTAGATGTTCATGTATATAAATAGTTGGGCAGCTGGTGCTCAGAGTAGTAACTGTTGATGATTTTGTGGAAGGTCGACCAAGAAGAAGAGGTGGAACGTGTCGTTTCCTTCGTCGCGAGAAAAAGAGTTTGAGGAAGGTTTTGTACTAGTCGGTAAATTAGAATGAAGTGGCGGGGCTAGAATAGGACGCTTACGAGAAGGTTACTCGACGACCAGACTGTACCATATGATATATAGTAGTTTATGCACTGGTCAACGCAGCGACGACAGAATTCTCTGTGTCTAATAACGGAGCATGGGCTGTAGTTTTCTGTGTACAGGAAAGAGGTGGAGATGTCATGACTCGAAGTCCGATTTGCAGATATGAGCGCTTGAATGCGATCACAACGCATCGCATCGGGGTTGAAGTGCCAAGCATGACTGTCCCCTTTCCTTCTAGACCAGAAATGTGATTGCCGACGTCAGTGCGTGGATTTACGCATATATTCAAAGCGTTATGCCCAAACCTCCTGGAGGTAAATCCTTCCCGTGATGGGCCTCTACATGCTGCTGCAGACTGAAGAGCGTAAAACATACAACACATGTAGAATGACGTTGGTGGCACCTACAAGGTGCGTAGTACACAGCTGAGGCCGAGGCACTAATAGAAGGCAACGAGCACGATGCTGCCAGCGTGCATACTCAGACACCTGCCTCTTTGGGCTACATGTTTCCGGGGATCCCCCACTGCTGTTCGGCCCCAACCGGTCAACTCAGAACTCACTCTCAATCCTCATGTCGTCCAGCATGTAATACCGTGGCACACATCATGCCTCAAACCTCGTTCCAACTCGCTTACTAACTTGCTGTGCTTACCTTCAAGTTTTTGCATGTTCAAGTTTGCAAGGGACAGGAACGCGAAACCCTCCCTGACAGTGGTTACTTACTGGACTTCCGATCTTACCCACTGTAACTAACTCCGCGTACGTTCTTCTCACTTACATATCAATGACGTTTCGCTGCACAAAGTTTCCCCATAGGATGCTAATAATAATGACAACTAGCCATCCGCGGCTAAAGCCCACTTGAGACGACCTGGAAGTGTTGCACTGGTAGGTGTTATATAGTACACGACTTACTATTCTTCTCCTCTCCAATGCAACACCGCCGCTTCCAAATTTCATCGCAACTCATATGGATCATATCCTTTGATCCTTCTTGATCACGTTCGGTATCACTCATGACAATGTCATTCGGTTCTTATCTCGCCTCATGCTTAGAAGGTCGATATGAACTCATTCAGAGAATCAAGTTATTTCGGATTCCGTATCAGCTCATGTCCGAGCGGACAGGGCTGCTATCTGATCGGGCCAAGTAGGTTCGAAACACGCCCTATACTACGAACAAGTCGAGTGGCTGACCATCAAAGTCCCTGCCTGCTACAGGCTGATCTTGGTGTCCAGACCCTTGTGCCTGCTCCTGTCACGTAAGCTTCCATGGGTGTAAAGATTATCATTTGTATTAAATTTATCTATCTAATGATGAAATTCCGTAACGGACTTCTATCCATCTTGGCGCTGGAGGGGCTCATCGGATGTGATGATTGCCACTTGTCGACAGGATAACTTGGCATGTCGAACAACAGGCTTGAATACGACACGGCACCTCCCCTGCATGTACAGTCACGTTGTAAGTACCTAAATTGTCAACGGGTATTCAGGACAATACGTTTACCATCTTATCAGAGCGGTTGTTACTCAGCTTATGAATAGACTTGACAATGTTCAGTCTAGCCCCTGAAGGCATTCTTTCAACTCGGATTCTAAGCGCTGCCGAGGTCAATCCGCCCTCTGGCAGCCGCACCTAGACCCTGCAGGTAAAGCGCTCCTGATCTCCCGATGGTAGTAGTGCGGTAGAGTTGCGGTAGAGCGTAAATTCGGCACGCAGCAATACGCTGTTACATCTAGCCGACAGTCATATCTAACAAGCGAGATACATCTACCACCTCGGACAATGTACTTGCGCACCAAGTCCTCGACTAATCCTCATTAGTACAAATTGCTTAGCGTTCTCTCGGTCTTTACTTCGCTACCAATCCGATTCTCGAAACCTTGCATAATGATTTAGGGCGTGATTTTGTACCGTATTTGCTTCTGTTCGGTGATGACGGGCCGGCTTCGAGTACCTGGGTCGCTAACCATGGACCAGATATATCAGCAGTGTAGTTTGGTTGGTTGTCTAGACCACGATGTAGACTGGTGACCAGCCCCTCCAGGATGCAAAAGATTGTAACATTGACAGGAAAATCAGTACATGCCAAATACAACAGGTACGTAGTAAATGCTTCATCGCCTCACAGGTTGAGCCGACCCTACAGGCTGAATAGGGATCTGTGCCGCTCCAGGATGGGTTTCCATATTTAGAGAAAGAAACTAGGGTTATTAGGGTTTAAATATCTCACCATATGCAAATGGCGACTCATGATTTGCGGCGGCAGCTTGAACAAGAGCAAGATGAAATCCAGCAAAGCTCAGAGCTTGAGGCTCGACGAG
Source organism: Suillus bovinus (assembly GCF_016758785.1). Lineage (NCBI taxonomy): Eukaryota > Fungi > Basidiomycota > Agaricomycetes > Boletales > Suillaceae > Suillus > Suillus bovinus. The sequence continues at coordinate 36,562 of NW_024542170.1, forward strand.
ATGACAAGAGTCGGTAGTGAGAGATGACAATGGCCAGACGGCTTGATCTTCGCAGATTTAACAGCGTACGAAGGAAGCGATGGTAAAGAGCGCCCACGCGCTGACAAGGAAGCAGCAATGGAAACAGAACGTTGAGAGGTCTAGATCCATCGATTCAGACAAGGTTGTGGATAAAACCAGAAAGTCACGAAAAAGCTGGAAGAATGAACCGACGCGTTTATGTTCGACCGAGCCCTCCCCGCTGTGCATGCAAAATCGTAATGACTCACTGTATCTGAAAACAAAACAAAAAAACTCTAGGAAACACTACACTAAAAATGCAACACACTACTGGTATAATTGAAAACAAAAACATCTACACTTCGCGTCATCCTCTCGTCTCCTCTACCCGTAGTATCTCGTTAGTCGTCGGTAATGAAAATATGTACATGGACATAAACATTCATGAACATTTCATACTCATTTTTACTTCTTGGCCTGCTTCTCCGGGATGAAAAGCCACCATATACTGATAATCAATCGGATGCCTGTGCCGATGCCGAGCGTAGCAGCCGAACCAATACTGTCGATCAATACACGGCCGATAAAGCCTCCAAGAAACAGACTGCCAATGGCGACGATCTTGTGATCGCGCGAAATGACGATTCGTCGGATGTCAAAGAGCTGAGGATCGGCCATGAGCTCACACCAAGTCGTCGTGAGCACAACTGCGGAGAGATGAGAGATTAGATTTAAAAAAATAGAAGCATGCTTGAAACATGCCTGTAGTAGTGAACTGTGTATTGACACGCTTCCCCATAATGCCCTGCAAGCCCATACTCGCGCTCAAGAAGCCAACACACACGAAGGACAACGCGCTAGTCCATGCGGGGTTGGCGCGCGCATCAGCAACGCTACCCTGATGGCTCTGCCATATCGCAATAGCGGCGGCCATTGTAAAGAGGGTTTGAATGAATGTGCCGAGGGACAGCCACAAACGTGTCTTGCATCCCAACTTATCGCCGAGACGGCCGATGAAGGCGCCAAAAATGAACGTGAGCACGGAACACAGCGCTTGACGGTCCGCTATGTGGAACGAGTGGTCGTGCTGCCCGCTGAACAGGCGAGCAAGGGCAAGGGCCAGCTATGGCACAAATGTTAGTTAGGAAGATCCTCTGCAACCGCGAAGGTACTCATACTTGTACACTGTTTCCTGTTTGGAAAGCGCACCAGACAAATATAGCAGAGAACGTGACCGAGTCACTGAAAAAAAATTAGTGAGTTGCAAAGCAGATAAAGAATACAGTTTACCCACATGAAACCAGTCATAAAGCAATATACAGACAAGGGCGCCGTGGACTGATCTCCATCGACCTCCGCAAACAAATGTTTTTTCAACCTCACCATAGCATTATCATCACCGTCACGTCTGTTCTTGCCTATCGAGTATTGCGAAGATCCAGTCTGAACGACAGGTGGAGGTAACGTCGACGACGAGGAGTCCTGAGAGCCGTGCATATCGATGATTTCAAAGATATTCGGATCGTCAAATGTACCACTGCCGGAATCGTCGTCGAACTCAGGTTCGTTCCCAGAAATAGAGAAGAGATCGAGGTCGGAAGGAAGGGAGTTTTTGTAAGGAATGAGAGGGATACCGAACGATTTTAAGGAGGCTGTCCGCTGATGTATCCGATTGAAGCTACCGAGGCTGAGTTTGTTTTTTAGCGAACGACCGGGCATACAACATCGATGAGTGGGCGTTCAAGTGGTACGATGCACGTTTATTCGCCTCCCTATCGCCGTTTACTTGGCATCGTTAAGTAACTACCAACGAGAGAAGCAACTTTGTGGTTGCTTCGATGCACTAAGGCGAGTAATATGTGAGAGTATTTAGACTTATGAAGAGGCTTCCTGACACACGTCGGTTAGAGTCGGTGGACAGGCGGAACCGTTTGAGGTGAGTAAGTTTACAGTCATGTAAAGAAAGATCTTTGTATTACAGTACTGGTATAATTGAAAAAAATCATCTCAGTTCGCATCATTCTCTCGTCTCCTGGTCGTCGATAATGAAGATATGTACATACATGGACATAAACACTCATGAACACTTCATGCTCATTTTCAGTTCATGGCCTGCTTCTCCGGGATGAAAAGCCACCATATACTGATAATCAATCGGATGCCCGTGCCGATGCCGAGCGTAGCAGCCGAACCAATACTGTCGATCAATACACGGCCAATGAAGCCTCCCAGAAACAGACTGCCAATGGCGACGATCTTGTGATTGCGCGAAATGACGATTCGTCGGATGTCAAAGAGCCGAGGATCGGCCATGAGCTCACACCAAGTCGTCGTGAGCACCACTGCAGAAAAATGAGAGATTCAGAAAGAATAGAAATATGCTTGAAACATACCCGTAGTAGCGAAGTGGGTATTGACACGCTTCCCCATAATGGCCTGCAAGCCCATGCTCGCGCTCAAGAAGCCAATGCACACGAAGGACAACGCGTTAGTCCATGCGGGGTCGGCGCGCGCATCAGTAATGCTAAGCTCATCGCTCTTCCATATCACAACAGCAGCGGCCATTGTAAAGAGGGTTTGAATGAATGTGCCGAAGGACAACCACAACCGTGTCTTGCATCCTAACTTATCGCCGATACGGCCGATGAAGGCGCCGAAAAGGAACGCGAGCAATGAGCACAACGCTTGACGGTCCGCTATGTGGAATGAGTAGTCATGTTGCCCGCTGAACAAGCGGGCAAGAGCAAGGGCCAGCTATTGCACGAATGTTAGTTAAGAAGATCCTCTGCAACTGCGGAGGCACTGTACTTGTATACTATTTCCCGTTTGGAAAGCGCACCAGACAAATATAGCAGAGAATGTAACCGAGTCGCTAAAAAAAAGATACCAGTGAGTTGCAAAGTAGATAGAGTGGATTTTACGCACATCAAACCTGTCATGAAACAATATACAGTCAAGGGCGCCGTGGAGCGATCTTCATCAACGTCTGCAAACAAATGTTTTCTCAACTTCACCATAGCCGAAGCGTCACCTTCATTGCCACGTCTGCTCGTGTCTATTGATTCAGAATTTTGCGAAGACCGGTTATGGATGGCATGTGGAGGCAACATCGACGACATCGAGTCCTGGGAGCCGTGCATATACGATATCGTCAAATGTATCACCACCAGGGTCGTCGTCAAGCTCAGGTTCGTTACCGGAAATGGAGAGGAGGTCGCAGTCGGAAGGAAGAAAGCTTTTGTAAGGAATGAAAGGGATGCCAAACGATTTTAAAGAGGGTGGGTTCGTTTTTTAATGAATGACCGGGCATGCATCGATGAGTGGTACGATACGAGACTTGCCAGTGTGACTCATTTATTCGCCTCCCTATGGCCGTTCACTGTTGAGATAACGACGAGAGAAGTAACTTTATGGTTACTTTGGTGTACTCAGGAGAGTAGTAGTATGTGATAGGTATTTATAGTCATGCCAGTGAGGAGACTTCCTGGTGGGGCCGTGGCGGTCAGACAGGCGAGTTTACAGTCGTAGCCGTTCTGCTGTAGTCACTGCGGTGATGAAGGATAACCGTTACCGCGACTCACCGGTTAGTGGATACTTATAAACTTCGGAGATGAACTGACCAGATGATCGTTCGCTCTGAGTCTGTTGTGCCAAAAAGCCGAACGGTTGTCAGGCTTGGATCCAAGGTTGTTTCCAAACAGCTCATCGATTATCAAGGTTGGTCATTATATCTGGTTATTTCGTCAAGTAGGAATTTCGTTTGGGGATGTGTCGGGATATCTGGATAAATTTACGATTAGCTAACATGATGTCGGAAATTTATGGGTTTGATTTTATTGCCGAAATCACTCGTTCTCCGATCTTTTGCAGTGCTCAAACATTTCGTCGAGTCACTGCATTACATGATCGCATAGACAACTGCTACTTTGATCATCCCTGGATGAACATTCCCTCAATTCATGCTGAAAGATTGGAACACTTCGATTGATCAGGTACAAATCACACTCCGGCAGTGTAAGCACTGGATGGTAGTACATCGAACAAGAATGTAATCGTTATCCACCAAGTTCCCCCGCTCGCTCACTCCCATCCTCTAATAATATGGCCCTAGTCTCGAACGATCCCAGTTGGTGGCCAACCATCAATGAGAAAATTATTAGCAGCTATTTCATATGTTTGTTCGGAGCCAGCCACATGACGATTCGATTAACGCTGACTGCAGTTTCGCAGTAGCCGCCTGTACTGTGGTAGTATACGATTGGGATGAGCAAGATTAAGTATGAAAAGATAACTGACATTATGAGATTTCTAGGACTTACGTTCGGATAAGAGGTAGGCCGAACCATCACAAAAGCAGCTATCTCGCTGACAACAGTTTTATAGGTGGAACTGGTCTGGGTAGGCACTCTCACATCAAAAGAACAATGTGAAAATAATACATTTAATTCGTGGCAGAAGCAACACTTCTCCCTCACGACCATTCTGTATCTTATTGTATGTAGCTCATGTTTTTAAGCATGGCTAGCAAATTGTATTGACATGCGCATATCCAAGGCACCATATGCTGCACTACTAGTAGGACATGCTGTGTACGTTCTGACTTTCAAGCCATTTGTGTTGCACTTATTATCCATTTCTCGCAATCAGGATGCACGTGTTGAGTACGTCTCCTCGCATGGGCTTCATGACTGTCTTGTGACGGGCATACAGTCAATGTTCCAACAATTTCCACGACAGATACAGTGAGTAGTATTTCACACCGATGTCTTCCGTTCTCGTCCAAACAACTAAATTACTGAGTAGGGATAAATAAGATTCTTGAATGAGTCGTTGACTCAATATAACAACTTTCAATGAAGAGCGAGGAGGTGCGAGCCATGTTTCTGTGTTCAAGCATCTTGAAATTGAAGCTTTGACTATGACGCGCAAAGAAAAGAGCACCCAGCTGAAAGAAAGGTCAAAAATAGTCTATTGAAAACACCACTACGACGCGCATTTTCGCGCAAGAAAACGAGGGTCGGTCGAGGAGATCGCCAAGGCTGTATCGAACAAGTTCGAAGAATGGGACGAGGCTGAGCTGCGATTAGAGGAAATCCGGTTTGTAGAGGAGATCGGAGCGAGATGTGGTGGATAGTTCGAAGTTCTGATCGAGGCTATCGAGGCAAGTGCGAAGTTTGATCTTCAAAGAAGCAAGGGCCAAAGAAGGGGAGATTGACGGGTGCTGCTAGTCGGAGGCAGGCCTGGGAAGAAGAAGAGGATAACAGAGTGGGCTCCAGAAGAACCGGCGGATGATTTGTTTGAGGAAGTCCTGCAGTCGGAAGGATATCGTTCTGATGACGACCCGGGATTCGACTTGGGAAGTTGTTTTTTATTCTTCAGATTCTGGCATTGATTTTTTTAGATTGTAGGACACGAGGAAAGACTGCAATGCATGGGGAAGGAGTCTGCTTGGACGGGCGAGTCTTGTGAAGATGATGTAGTTGACTGCAGCAGGTGGAACTCTTTGTCTGCAGCTTCGGACCTTGATAGACCAGAATGAACCCGAAACACAAGACTACTAGTAGTGTAATTCATTGGTAATAGATGCAGATCGGTTTGCCTACTAACGGGGCCTACTAAGAGCATCTCCCGTTCCTCGACCTTTCCGTTTGGCACACTGATTTCCTGAGCTAGATCAGTAGGGATATCCAGCATACTGGTTGAAGCATTGTAAATGCCAGGACATAGTATACAGCAAATGATTCGAATAAATACTACGACGAAAATATTGCCTAGACTTATTACACATGTCTCATCGAAATCCACATCAAAGACTTTGACCATGATACATAAATACCACAACGAGGCTTGGAATGGAGACAAAACCGCGACACAAATTTCCCTGCTTCCTACAGAGAACCAGACAACTATTGACCTCTCGTGCGTCACACACTACTGCTAGTCGATACATGCACGCGCTCCTGGAAAGCGATCGAGGTCATAGCAGAAGCTGCGTCAGAGTTGGCCACTAGCTTAGCGTGATATTCTCGAACACCAAGGATCAGGCGTGGTCCCAGCACATACGCCTGCACGGCTGTGAAAATCTGAAGCAAGCTAACAAGAGCCTGAGTTTCTAGCGAGTATAGGTCCTATAGAAATGATGAATCACGGTCGCATGCTGAGGGAAGGAAAAAATTGACACACCGCTAAGATTGTTGGAGATAAATTAATAGCGAGCTGGAAGCAAGAAACAGCGACGAAGCTACCACGTCCGATCCTTCAGCGAAAAGGGGAACCACAATCACAATATGAGCATACCTCGCAAAGTAAACCGTATGAGTTTTGATCAACACCGAGAAACAGTCCCCTAAAATCTCTCCTGCCGAATGACGTCGCAGTTCACGGAAGTGTTTTACAGCAATCCAGACTGCGAGACATAGTACGAGGACCTCCCATACAGTTCCGAGTATCCAAGTAATGGAACCCAGAAGTGAGACATCTTCCGGAAGGTTAATCGGGCACATATAAGTGCCGGAGATAATATATTCCTCTGGTGTTCATCAATTAGCCCCATGCACGCTCGTATTCATCCATAATCAAGCGTACCCGCTGAAATATGCATCGTTGACATTATGACGACCACTACGTTGAAAATGTTGTCGGCAAGGAAGGTGACAATAAGAAATATCAGGATCTTTCTGGATCCTTGATACATGGCATACAACCGAGTGATGATGATGACTTGCAGCATGTTTCAATCAAGTCATTATCAATGAGGTCTCGCAAATGCCGAGCTCACCCCACAGCATCGGAAATACCAAAACATTGATCCAATCCAGAACGAGGTACATAATCCGACCTGATGAAAGCAGTCAGTGACCAGTCTCGAGTAGCACATACTCCAAACAGACTCACATCTGTGGCGGTCATGAGTGGACTAGCAAGTTAGTAAACAAATACACCCACTGCTACAGGGCACCGCGGTTAATCGGAGGAGAATAGAAGCATCTGTACAGAAGACTCACTGTGCCCGTCAGCGAGATGGTCGGAAGACTGTCTGTATGCTGTTGGTTAGAAGAAGAAAGGACAGTAAATAATGAGAAGACATACTAAGCACGGTTAGGCTGAGTATAAGAGATAGACGATCAGCATGACATCGACTGTTTAGCCTTCCGAACATACGCAGCAGATAAGATTCCAAGGTAGCGCACCTAGGATACTTTCAAGTCAATACAGCATGACAATTGGGACGAACAAGATACATACACCGAGATACAGAAATGTCATCAGAGACCAACGTTGCCTCTGTAATTGAGTATACTTTCATGTGTGTTCCCTTGACACGAGACTGTACTCACCCAGACCAATTCGACCTATAAGACCATTGTTAGCGAGATGGCTGCTTCGATCATAGCATCGACATACCTCTTGTCCAAACGTAAGGGCTGAAAATACTTGTAAGATATCAGCAGTCCCTTAATATTATCACGCTCACCCCAGTCATACACCACTGCAACAACGGCAGCAACTGTGAAAACGTAGCCAGGGTTAGATTGGGTCAGTTTTAATATTTGACTGCTCTCCACTAACGCGTAAAATAGCTAGAAAAACGATATGCATCAATGACCGGCCACCAAGAGGAATCATTTGAAACTATGGTCATATTGGGAGAGAATGTTTGTGGGTGAGAGGCAAATTTGGTTGACGTTACAATAGCATTCGTGCTAGTTATACCACCATCCAGTGCTTAGATCAATCAAGAACTGTTCGCACCTAATTTCCAATGTTGTTATCGAGATGTTTTTGCTACACGCGCATCAGTCCATGAATGCAACCAAGGACTTCTTCATTAGTTTGATGCATACTGATCATCTTGTGACCGTCGAAAAGATTGTCATCTTGACACCCTTTGGCTCACCAGTACAGCCCCGGGGAGCATAACACACATTGCGTCGGCATGAAGCCGGACCAGAAAAGTCAACTGTCATCGCTTCATGCACGCCTTATCAGCTTTCCCTCGGAACTCGAGTTATCGTATCATTAGGATGCTGAAAATGGTGAGCGTAATAGTTGATTTGCATCGTGGCAGTGATACACCGGGTTTCATCAGAGACATCCTTGTGGAGGTTCAGCCTAGTACACAGGAATGCTGTGTAAACAACGACGCCACAGAATATTCCTACTGATAATCAACGCGATGCGAATCTCAGAGTGCACACATACCGGCGGTTTCGGAGTTTTGATACAAGCAAGATTTGAAAAATGCGTTTGATAAATTAGAGATTTCCACTTGAAATTTTGAATTGAGAAAATCAAGAAATTTGGATGAACGGTGAAATGACAATGCAAAGTGAGGCATTTTGACAAAAAATTTGAGTCATGTGAATATTATTATTATTATTTGAGGTTTTCAGTCAGGAAATAGATATGAAATTTTGGTAATGATATCAGGTAAATTTCAAACTTTTGAGCGCAAAGATGAGTAAATGCACTATCTTACAGGGTTAATCTTAGATGCCGGATAGGGTTAGGGTTAGGGTCAATCTGTGCCATCCCAGAATGAGTTTCCATGTATAGAGACAGAGAGCCGGGTTAGGGTTTAAACGTTGTATATTCACCATGTGCAGTACTAGGCTATAGATGGCGACACATGATGAATTGCAGGGGTAGCTTGGACAAGAAAAAGATCCAATCAACGAAGCTCAGAGCTTGAGGCTCGACGAGGTTGCAAGAGTCGGTAGTGAGAGGACATTTGAGTATGACAATGGTCAGACGTTTGATCTTCGCTTGAAACATTTAACAGCGTGCGAGATGGTAAAGAGCGTCCACGCGCTGACAAGAAAGCAGTAATGGAGACAGTGTGTGAAGTCTCTTTGAGAGACTCAGATTTATCGATTCGGCCGAGGTTTGTGGATAAAACCAGAAAGCCGTGAGAAACCTGGGAGAACGGACCGACGCACGGGAATACGTTTGTGTTCGACCAAGCTCTCCCCACTGTGTATGCAAAATCTTGATGTCTACATCTAAAAACGAAAAAAAACTCTAGGCAATACTGCACTACAAATGCAACATACTACTGGTATAGTTGCAAAAAAAACATCTCAGTTCGCATCATCCTCTCGTCTCCTCTACCCGTAGCATCTCGTCTCTAGTCATCGGTAATGAGGATATGGACATGTACATGGAACATTAACACTCATGAACACTTGATACTCATTTTTACTTTTCGGCCTGCATCTCCGGGATGAAAAGCCACCATATGCTGATAATCAAACGGATGCCTGTGCCGATGCCGAGCGTGGCAGCCGAACCAATACTGTCGATCAATACACGGCCGATGAAGCCTCCCAAGAACAAGCTGGCAATAGCCATGATCTTGTGATCGCGCGAAATAACAATTCGTCGGATGTGAAAGAGCTTAGGGTCAGCCATTAGTTCACACCAAGTCGTTGTGAGCACAACTGCAGAGAAATGAGAGAGTAGGAAAAAATAGAAATATGGTTGAAACATACCCGTAGTAGTGAATTCAGTATTGACACGCCTCCCCATAATGGCCTGCAAGCCCATGCTCGCGCTCAAGAAGCCAATGCACACGAAGGACAACGCGTTAGTCCATACGGGGTCGGCGCGTACATCAGCAACGCTAAGCTCGTCGCTCTTCCACATCAACACAGCGGCGGCCATTGTAAAGAGGGTTTGAATGAATGTGCCGAGGGACAACCACAACCGTGTCTTGCATCCTAAATTATCGCCGATACGGCCGATGAAGGCGCCGGAAAGGAACGCAAGTACTGAGCACAGCGCTTGACGGTCCGCTATGTGGAACGAGTAGTCGTGCTGCCCGTTGACCAGGCGAGCAACGGCAAGGGCAAGCTATTGCACGAATGTTAGTTGGGACCTCTGCAACCGCGGAGCTACTTCGTACTTGCATACTGTTTCCCGTTTGGAAGGCGCACCAGACAAATATAGCAGAGAATGTAATCGAGTCGCTGAAGAAAGATACCAGTGAGTTGTGAAGTAGATAAAGAGTACAGTTTACGCACATGAAACCAGTCATGAAGCAATATACAGACAAAGGCGCCGCGCACCGGTCTTCATCAACTTCTGCAAACAAATGTTTTCTCAGCCTCACCATAGCTGAAGTATGACCTTCATCGTCATGTCTGCTCGTGTCTATTGATTCAGAATATTGCGAAGACCGGTTATGGATGGCAGGTGGAGGCAACAGCGATGATACCGAGTCCTGGGAGCTGTGCATATCCGAGATAATCTCAAAGATATCGTCAAATGTATCACCACCGGAATCGTCGTCGAACTCAGGTTCGTTCCTGAAAATGGGGAAGAGGTCGCGAAGGGAGTTTTTGTAAGGAATGAGAGGGATGCCAAATGGTTTTCATTTTAAAGAGGCTGAGTTTGTTTTTTAGCGAACGACCGGGCATATATCGATGAGTGGGTACGATACCGGACGTTTGACTCATTTATTTGCCTCCCTATGGCCAATTGTTTAGTAACGAGAGAAGCAATTTTATGGTTACTTCGGTGTACTAAGGTTAGTAGTAATATTGATAGGTATTTAGAGTTATGAGGCGCGCTGGTCGGACAGGTGAATTTACAGTCGTATACAGTTGCTCTGTGCTGTAGTTACTGCGGTGATGAAGAATAACCGTCAAACCGTGACTTACCATATTAGTGGACACTTACTAGTACATTCACAGGAGGCTACAAACTATTCTAGGTATCCCGAAAAGCCTACGGGCTTTTAATAGTCTATATATTATATTTTTGAATCTCAGGCCGGTCTAGATTCGCTGAGTCCAAACATCATCTGGTTATTTCGTCAAGTAGACCTTATGGAATTTTGTTTGGGGATCTGTACAGCGCTCTAAGTGTGACGCGCGAAATATGTTTGGACGCCGCGCTTATAGAAGCTATTCGTAATGTTGCAACTTGGAATCTTGTATTGCGATTTGCTCTATGGATAGGGGGTCCTGCGATAATTGCCCGCAGGCGTGCCTTACGGTTGATGTCTAGGAGTGTAACACAGAGAGATTACTGAGGAGATCATGTCAACCCCCAAATCAGAAGTTGTTGTAGAATGTCATTGTTAGTACGCGTGCGAGGTGAAACTCATCTGGGTTAAATTTCTAACTTGGCGTCCGTCGTGAACAAGATATGTCACTGGACGACTTAGGCCGACTGTCACTATTCAATGACTTTCTTACACCTCCGCTAAATATATCTGTGATGTTCACAACTATTCACCGACGGTTCCGACTTGACACGATGCCTCCGCCTCCGCCAGTCTGAGCAGCACCTGCTCGCATCTCGTCCTCATCGAGGCCTGCCTCGGCCAGGATCTTCTCTACTTCTTCGAGGATAGGTTTGTACTCCGCTAACGGGGTAACAAAATGAATGGTCAGCGACACACATGGTCAATGCTGACCAACCGCAATCAGACGTACCATACCGTTCTTCTGCAAAGCTGAAGCCATCCCTCCTGAGTTGTTTGCCTCGATGATCGCTCACGCCGTGGGCTTTCTGGGTCCAATATTCGCCTTCATAATGATCAGAGCTAAAGCGAGACTGAGGTAAAGAGAAGCTTACGACTTCGAGCATAAAACAGGGCTAGTGTCTCTCCCGGTTCTGGTGTGCTAATCACATCCTCCGCAGAGCGCGCTGTATCTTTGGATACACCCATGAATGCCGTCGCCTGCGCACGTACCTCGTGGTGCTCGAAGCACCATCAATTTTCACTGCACCACACAACATAATCATGTGTGTACTCACTCGCACATCTACAGGCTCATCAGCTTCTTCGTCATCGTGACTATCATCAAGCTTTTCAAGGTTTAGTCCCACATCATCTTCCCCTGCTCGCGTTTCATTATCACTATCACCATCTTCGTCGCTCTCTACACCCTCGTCATCTTCGTCGCTGCTGCTCTCGTCGCCCTCCACTGGGATAACGATACCGCTGTGCTTAAGGCACGTGTACCGTTCGAGCTTGTCGAGCTGGATAGAATAGAAATCATCAAGTGTGTATTCCCTTGACCCACGCTCAAAGATGCCGCCATAGCTGATATGGGCGGAGAACGATTAAGGCAGTACACGATGATCATGGCAAAGATCCACGTACATGTATAGTGTATTCCTCAGTGCAGCTAACATGGCGTTGTACCGTGGTATTGGGGTTGTTAGTATTGGATCATCAGGATCAACATCAGGGTCCTGCTAGTCTGAGTTAGATATCCAACACCGCATGAGTGGAATCAGACCTTGGTGTTCTTAGCCTCTTGGGTCGTGACTGTATCGTCATCTTCATCCGATTCTCCTTGCTGAACAGCTGCAGGCTTTCGCTTTCCACTTCTCCCGGATTTTTTCTGCTTCTTGAGTGTCATTGATTGCCAACGCCCATTGCCAACGAGTTGATATCCGTAGCTGCGCAAGATTGTGTCAGTCTGCAGTTCCACCACCAGTATAACCGCAAGCCAAGATAACGTCTCACGAGATGACAACAACCCACACGCCGACTGAGGCTCCTTCAGATAACTTACAGATCATTCCAAAATATGCTCTCGAGGCTCTCTTCATCCCTGTCGTCGTCTGTCACGCCGCCAAACAGGATGCCCATACCCTTGGCTGACCATAGTGCCATAGTGCAGCCGCTCCGGATATGCGGCGTGAAGGTTGGTTTCTTTCGCCTTTCCCATTTTAAACTGAGCGAATCCGAGGAGACTGATGTAGATTGTGAAGTTTCGAGTGACATGCTGTGTACGAGCTGCAATGGGATAGGAAGCAGGAGATGGAAAATCCTACCGGAGAAACCAGGTGTCGTCGAGCATTACGCCAACAGGACGTTTACCCTTGGTGTATTCTTTACAATAACCTCCTGCATGCATCATAGGGAAGTGGTGTCTGATGACAAAGTTGCATACATACCATGTAAAACAATTCCTTCTGGCGTGGAGAGAAAGGAGAACCCGCTCCTAGCGCTGCGTAGTAATTGATGTATGACTAGGTAAAATTCGAGGAAGTAAACAGGGAACGACGCACGACAGTTTCCGATCATTATCCTTGAATTCGATCTGTCGCCATTTATACTCCTGAGTATCAAATACCCAGGTATCATTTAGATATTGGGCTTGATTTTTTACATATATTAGTGCAACACGAACAAGCGGGATTCCATGCTGGAGACATACTGCGATACCCTGGGTCATAAAAACCACCAAATAGAACGATGTAGTGCTTCCACATTGCCATTCTGTACAACGCTGAGAATTAGATGAAGCACAAAAGTATTTCTTACGCACCGATGTCCTGACCTCGCGCTGGGTCTGACCTTAGTATCCAAGCGATCCCACGAATGGGTGCTGATATCAAAGCACCAAAAATCCCTGTAGTGATGGAAGGTGTTCTGATGCAATGAGCTAAACTCGCCACCGAACAAGAAGAGCTTTCCTCCTCCAGCTGCCGAAGCGACCACGGCATGTGCGCTGCGAGGCCCAGGGCAAGTAGGGCTCACAAACTTGCGCCACTCATCCTTATCAGGGTTGTAGCGGTAGACGTCGTTGTAAAAGTAGGCCTTGCCATCATCGCTAAAGAATTCACCTCCGATGCACCACAAGTGGTTTCCGCTTGGGCAAGGCGTTAGAGTCGCGTTCGCGCGCCGTGAAGGTGGGCCCTCGACTAGTTCCTCCGTGACCTTGTGTGCATCTTCCCATTCGCGGTTCAGCTACTAGCAGATACCGTTAGGTCAGCTCGATCTTGGACGCATGCGATGGAAATTACCTTGTCGAGGATGGCCTCCAAATCTTCATCATCTAGAGGTGCATCGGTTGTCTTTTTGATCTTCTTCTTTTCTTTCTTGGAAGTCTTGACTTCTGCTTTCTGCTTTTTGGCCGCCTTTGCGGCTGCTTTGCTTGTATTTTTCTTCTCGTTGCCCATCGATCAGACCTCAGAATATTATGGTCAATGATAAGCAGCTGCACAGCCACCCCTCCATGTAAAGTTTTGATTTGTGACCTGTGCTTTTCGATGTAAACAGATGAATACTTTCGAATAAAACATTTTTCGCATCCGCTAAACCTCGCTAGCGGACAAACGGGAAATGACTTCCAGACCGTCCATCCATATCCTACTTTTCGGACGGGAAGCGAATGATCAGCGGGCCCGGCGATAAGACCCACTCGTCAATGAAACTTAAAAGCGGGTAAGGAAATCGAGGATGCACGAGATATTTGTGAGCGGGCAGTACATGCTGTAGGGTATAAAGAATGGTTGTATCTGCAAGTGGATATTTCAACATCGACGCGGGGAGCTCAAAGTAAGGTCGAGACGAAGACTGTGAGAAAATTTGAATGTTTACTCGCAACGCCACCAATGTCTCGGGAGACAACACTGGCGAGCAAGGCACTGGCAGAGGCATTGAACCAATGATCAATGGGCCCATAGTGATGGCACACCGCTTCCATTTATACACAACTTGAGATATACCAATCCATTGTCATCATGCCCTCTGCATCCACTCACGACTTCAACGCGCCCGCTTTCAAGGGAAAAGTTTCCTTCAGCACCGATCTCTTTATCAACGGGGCCAGTTCCTGGATGGATTGGACAATACCACCATCACATTGGTACCAGTACTATGGTATTGGTTACCACTAGTCCGTGCACATCTCGTACAAGTTGGTCCATGGCGCTGTACTCCCTTGGAGACACCCAACGGCGTTGGCGAAAGTCGCAAAACGAAGCTAATGACTATCAGCTAACGCTCTACCAACTTGGTTCCTCTTCCTCATCGACTCGGACCGTTCCTTGTACCTAGGCTATCCATTGATCCAATATTCGCTAGAATCACTCTCAAGCTTCGCACATTACTCTGTGACGGGAAGTACTGTACAGGCAGTAATATTAATTCCTTTCAATCTTCACATCTGTCGCCGGGCCTCTTTTCCCACTTTCATCAAGTGCATGCTCCCGTATGACCTTGGGCTTTGATTGCACACCAGAAAATAACACGTTTGTCACGAATCATGAAGACAACAGAGAGGAAGAGATCCATGGCTAGCCTTCGTGGCCAACGTTAGACGAACAGATTCAAGAGTATCTACGACTTTGCGCAGTGCGTTCTATCTTCGTAACAACCTCCCAATATTCAAGAGCGGCAGTCGCTCATTTCGACAGCCTCTTAAACTCAGGCTTAGTGGTTCACGAGCAAGACTAGGCACTGTCGATGATTTTCAATAAGTTCAGTCATTCCCATTGCTCAAGTAGTACGAAAAACTGATCAACTCCGGACTACTAGGTAGTACACCATCAATCATGATATCAAAAATCTGAATCGCTGTTGCAACGTGCAGCTCGAACTGTCAGCTCAATTTTCAATTTTCGTCCCACGTCGAGCAAGCCCATTGTGCCTTATTGGAAGGCGCGCAGGTGAGTCGCGTGGTTGAATCCTAGTTGCACTGCTCATGCTCATACAAGATCAAATTGAGCAGCAATCTTTATCTGATCAGCAAGGTTTGTCGTTACATGCGCTGACAGACAAGGATGCTGTCAAAGCAACGACAATGGTGAGGAAGGAGAAACGCATTTTATATGCGAAGTGATATAGAATCTTCTGAAAGGAATCTCGAATGATATCTCTGAGGATGAGGGAACACTGTAGGACGACGTTCAACTTTGTAGACTCATGGACACGATTCTAATTAATCAGGCAGAATCGTTATTGCTATCGAATGGCATAAGTTCCGGTAGAACCTGCAACTGTGACCCAATCCATTTCTCATCAAATCACTGCATCTCGCGGGATACGGCGCACCATGGCAGTCCCAAAATACAACCAAGCAAGACACATCATTTAAGTAGTACGAAGAACTAATCAACTCTGAACTATCAAGTATTGCATCATCAACCATAATATCAAAGCAAAATTAGAAACATGATTCACTGTTGCGACCTACCACTCGAACTGCCGGCTCAGTCTTCAATTTTCAACCCATATGTGCAGGTCAACTTTACAGTCTAAGGCGCTCAGGTGAGTCGTGTGGTTGAACCCTGATTGCACTGCTCATACGTTAACATCAAGTTTACAAACCCAGTATAGGCAGCAATCATCATCTGTCATGCAAGGTGTTTCGGTACATGATGCGCTGACAGCCGTATATGCTGTCA
Source organism: Suillus bovinus (assembly GCF_016758785.1). Classification (NCBI taxonomy): domain Eukaryota; kingdom Fungi; phylum Basidiomycota; class Agaricomycetes; order Boletales; family Suillaceae; genus Suillus; species Suillus bovinus. The sequence goes on from NW_024542170.1 coordinate 52,717, forward strand.
AAGCAACGACAACATGGAGGAAAGAGAAACATTTTTTGTGCGAGGTGATATAGAATCTTCTGAGGGGGATCTCAAATGATGTCTCTGAGGATGGGGAACAATGTAGGATGACGGCCAGCTTTGTATACTCATGGACATGATTCTAATCAATTAGGTAGAATCGTTATTGCTATCAAATGGCCGAAATTCCGGTAGAACCTGCAGGAGCGTCTTCTACTGTAATCCTATTGTGAGGGGTGTATTTGATGTGAATTCCTGCATGAAATACTGATTTGAATATGAGCAAGACCAACATTCGACTATACATCGATGCCCAAACGCGAGTCTACACCCCACGTGCGTCTTTGTCTGATTGACCGTCCCATCAACTGACGACTCGGACGTATATGTAAGCTCTTCTCTTTAATTCACCCTTTTATCCAAGTTGCCTCGTTATCTTATCAACCATTATAGAGTACGAACCTTACCCAACGCGGTGACACACGACCTCGACCATTGTGGCACAGTACTATTACTCAAGCCTCGCCTGTGAATCTGCATCTGGTTTTACCTTTACTTCCGCTGGTAACCTTCAAGCTTTAGGACCGTTCTCATAGGTCACAAGTCCCCTCCACTGGGTAGCATGGCAATTTGAGAACCACTGGGTCGCTTTTATTTTTCTGTCTCACTGAACTCGATTTATAATAGCGTGCTCCGGTATTGAGCTTGAGCACCCCACTACCCATCCAAAGAAATACAACTGTTCCCCCTCGACCTCGCTTTGGACTTTGCTGTAATAGTACAGCATTTTCGTGTGTTTACGTTTTCCAGTGCACTGAATAAAGAGAAATACCGTATGTCTCGTTTCTCTTTGGTTTTAGTTAATGGTGATCATTCGTAGTATTCAGCGTTTCAAGGGGACATTAGAGCCAGTACATATATATATCATCGTCTTGCATCACAATATTGATATTCAACATCAACATTCTTTGTCAAAGCGTATACCCCACATAGTGGCATAGCGCCTACTTCGCGGATGACGATGCCGATGAAGATGACGTTCTTGGTTTGGATATTACCCTCATCTATCTATCCATTCCGAACACCAGACTCGGACTCGTCTCGCACTATATATTCGCTGTACCGCTTCAAGAACCGATAGTTTGTTCATCTTTGGAATGAGCTCTCGTTCACACATAAGTTATATTTCTGTTTGTGATACGCGGTACGATTAGCGTGTGGTGTCTTGTAATCACGACCAGATTGTCTTTGTTTTCTCTCAAACTTAGGTCGCATAACACAGTGTGTTCTTGTTAAAATTGTTGTTTGAGGTTTGTTCTATTTACCCGAAGACCAAATGGTACGTAGACTTATACACTGACATCATGTCCTCCATAGTATGCCCAATGTCGCCTTCGTTCATTTCTCAGTCAGCAGGTTTCCACTTATATATTGCTCAATCAACAATAGCACCAATGCGAACGTGAACACTCACTAGTGTACCACCACATGTCGGCTTGTTTTCAGGGTGAGCGGCTTGGACCCACACACGCCTCGTTGACACAGGAATCATTGATATTGCAACAATCAGTATACGCTGAGCACCAGCCTCCAGGCTCGCTACATGGCTTTCTGCGCAAGTTCCCAGTTTCGTCACGCGTGTATTGCTGCCTTGCTGTGACAGACACTGTTATAGATGCTGCCAATGCAACAATGAAGGTGAGGTAGAAAAAACGCATTGTTTGTTCGAAGTTCTGCTGAGGTGCTCGAGCGATTTCTTTCGAGGGAGGCTGGTGACAGTGGTTAGAAGATGACTTTCTTTTAAATTATCGCAAAATGGTTATGCCTGGCGGATGATACCGCGGTAGAACCTATTCCTTCCAGTCATTTCGTGGGTGTAGCAATTTTCCTGCAGTCCTGTCGCCGAGATGCACCGGTGACATGGCAGCTGTGACGAGCATATTCATATTACCAGAAGCGTGGGATGTCAAATGGACGGATGTCCACACGGGCAAACAAATGGGTGGGATTATTGCCGACACGTGCTTCGTACAACCAAACTTGAAGACAAAACCATCGTGACCGCGTGCAGCTTTAATGCCATCAAAGAAGGTTTGTGCTTCCCAGCGCCTCGCTCATTGGCCCCCCGAAGCATAGTTAGCTCATCCATCTAAAGTCCATGCCAGCAGCTGATACTTTTCAGGCCCTCCCCTACTGGTCCACTAGCAGGGTCCAGGCATCTATCACATCACGTCGGCCACCTCGTCCATTGTCTCGGCTATTACGCTAGTGTCATGAGCCCGCAAAGACATAGATCGATGGCCTGTTGTAGAAACCGCACTGCCCAGTATCCACGTATCCGTAATAATCCATCATGAGCTGATGGCATGGTCGCATGACTCGGCTATGCTCATCAGCCTGAAGCCAAAAACGACCAGCCAAGCAAAAGAAACGTGACTCTGTATGTCACTGCCGCTGTATTGACGAATGAAACTCGATGGAACCGTCACTAAGGCAGTACCAGGGTCGCGCGATACCAAGATGTGAACGATGTTGGCATTTTTTGAAACTGGGGAACATCATTTTTACGACACTGATATCAACAAGTGAATCATGCGCTATCCAAACTTGGAACAATCAAAGAAACCTAAGAGCCCGTCTGATCTTAAAAATACTCCACGAGCATCTGCACTTTCTTCATCTCACTTGCTGGAGAGCGTAGAAGCTCATCCAGTAACTGATTACAACAATAAATCAGCACCCGCATAAATGATACGGCAGACCAGTTGAAAATACGACGCAATAGATCCTGACTCACCTCTCCCGCCGATAAGAATCCATCTACAAGGACTCCAAGAACACCCTTTAATTCTTCATCTGCCTTCAATGCAGCCCTTGCCTCTTCCCAAGACATCGGCATCCGCCGCGTAACACCCACTGCCTCCCTTTCTGCCTCAGTCATAAGCGCAGCGGGCGTAGCACAATCTTGCTCTACGAGCGGTGCTTGAGATTGGATGCCAAGAAGCCCAGAGCCGATGAGACTGGCAAGAACGAGGTAAGGGGAAGACGTGCCATCTACACATTTTATTTCGAAATGGTTTTTCGAGGGAGCGTTGGTTGCGGGATTTGGATCTAAAGATGCAGCAGGAACACACAAGCGTACGGGCGCCTCACGGTTGTCCCTTCCCCACGCGACCCATGTCCCGCCGCTCCAAATTCCATCGAGCATGCGTGCATAGGAGGCACGTAGGGGGAGCGTGAATGCACAGCAAGCTTGGAGGTGTCTGAGTACACCAGCCAGGAAAACGCTTTCGAGGGGAGTGATAAGATTGTCTGACGTGCCTGCAGGCGATTTGGATGGATGCTCGGAATTGATAGGATGTACGGAGATATGAGTGTGAGCTGCACTGCCACCTATACGAGAGCGTGAATCAGACAGGGTGGACTCAGGGTGTGAACATATTGGCAGAAGACGGAGAGAAATGATCGACTACGGAAATGATACGTACAGTTATCGGCATGTAACCTTGGTGCAAACGTCGCACGAAACCCGTGTTTGCTTGCAACGTTGGTGATTGTCTCCCGTGTGTGCACAAGCGCATCAGCAGCTTCAAGAGGTGGGAGTGGACCAGTTATGACCTCATACTATGAGGCAGTACAAAATCAGTGGATAGAAAGACCAACAAAAGTCGGCTACACCAACCTGCCCCGGCGCCGCTTCAGAATGATACATCATCAGTTCGATTCCGCTTTCGATGAGCCCACGTGCAATCTCCTCGATCACTTCTGTTTCCTTGGTTCCCGAAGGTAGCGCTCGTGCGCTGTTCCACCCATGTGGATTGACCCCCTCGATCGGGTCTGTGCTTTTGAGGAGAATGAATTCGGTCTCAAATCCAACAAGGAACGCGGCATTGTAAGATTTGGCGGTGCTGGACGTCCAAGTGAGTTCACAATCAACTGGTGTCAGAGAGGACGCACTTGACGATACGATGCAGTGCCGATCGTGGACACATGGGTACACCCGTACCAAGGACGCGGCCTGGAGCAGGGACCTTATCCTGGAACCAGCCCATAATACTTACATGTCCTGGCGCGTAGGAACACAACCTGATGGATGACAAATCGACGACAAACAGGTACTCCCCTATAGGCCCAAATCCAGGTGCGGTTCTGTTAATCACGAAGCCGAAGACGCATTGGGCGATGGTTATACCCGGCCTGGAGGAAGCGAGGAGGCGATGGAAGGATTTGAGAGGGACAACGCGGAAACTAGTAACGTTGGCTAGATCGACCCAGGTGATTCGCACGGAGTGGATGTTGTATTGCACTCCTAGGGATTCAACCGAAATCGTGTTGGCTTTGATTGCCTGGGGTGAGTAAGGTGCGTATTTAGGCGAGGTGGACATCACTGCAGATTGAAAGAGTTGTTGATCTGGTATCAATTCAAATCCGCAGCTATATATACGCCTCGCTCTCGAGCGTTAATTTGACAATCTATTGTAAACATCAATAAGGCTAAGTTGTGATGGTGGACGAGGAGCGCAACGTAAAAGAAGTTATGTAAGATTTCGGAAATATCCTATCTGAGAACATCCCTGAAACCACCCCTCCGGCGCATAAAAGTCCGGGGCGCACTGCGGCAAGAACGGGGGCAAAGCTGGTAGCTAACAGACGGCACGTCGGACATTAAAAACACCCTCGACATTCAACTACAGCACCAATACCCGATACCTCCAGCTCACTTCAATGCTTCCTAACTAACAATCTATTCTTTATCAACTATTTACATGACAATACCATGTTGCTTCGATCACACTGCCCACCATATCCAAAGCCCTAGTAGCTAGCCATGAGTGATTACTAGCAACCCACCCTCTCCTTTGATACTGCCCTGCTTGAACTTTACTGGTAGAGGTAGCCCACACCCGCTGGGGCTCTGGACAGTAACTATTGAGGAGCGGTACAGTTGCGGACAAGCAAACTCGACAAATCTGGTCTTTGATTTTTATGCACTCCACAGTTGCTCGAATCATACTTTTAATGCTATAGACATCATATTTAGGACATAATGAAGTAATTTGCACAAGCCAATCTCTCTCAGGCAAGGTCCAACTTTGCAACTAGTCAAAATTTGGCCAACCCCCCAAACAAATTGAGAAAAATCCCAAAAAATGCGGAAAATGTTCTTTAGGCTAGTGCAAGTTTGATCCTGTGGTCAGAATTTATAAAAGGTTAGCGTACATAAAGAAAAAAAAAGTCTAACACTTGCTGTGTTTGAAGTCACTGAAAATGAGCCGCGGACACCCACCCAAGTGCAAACAACAACAGAATCTCAAAGGGCTTTGAAATCAGTGTCGTGCAGCCAGTATCTCATCAATTTCCAAATAAAATCACTCTGAAGACTTGCCTTCAAAAAGAATGAGGCTTTCATATTCATGTTCTCGAGTCCCCAGCCCTAGGAGTGTTAGTGATTGTTCAGAAGAAAATTGGCAACCCCCTACTGTCCTCGACAGTCTAAAATTTGTTGCTAATTATGATGAATCAGATATTGAGTCAGACCAAGAGGATATCACTCACTTGGATGAGCTGGATGACACCAACTGCTGTTCATGGCTAATTGATCTTGCAGCATCCATGGATGATGATCCACATGACAAGACATGGCTGCCTCCGAGGGAAGCCATGTGCAGAGCCCAACAAACAGCCCGAGCTCCTTCAGTGAATTCACCCATCTCAGATGGGCAGCCAAACGTGACAATGTACCAATGGGGACGGGCTATCCCATGAACCTTGTACATAGTATTGGGGTTGGTGCAAATCAGGCTATACTGTCAATATTATCCATAACCAACTCTGATTACCTACAACAGGTTCCCTTTACCTCTCCCTGCCCCAGTACCAGGTCTCTCTCAGTCAATCCCTCCCATTGCAACGTTACCACCTGTAGGGATGGTCAGTATCCCTGGCGGTGCAACCTCTGGTACAATTGCAGGTCCATTGAGACCTTGCAAACAACAATTCAGCACTAGCCCCCCATGTCCTGTCGAGCGAGCACGGAAGGCTATCACCAAGTCAAAGTGTTTGGCCGATACCGAAACCGATGCAGTTCGCATCGGCAACAACAAGACAAAGGCCAAGGGAAAGGGAAAGGCCAAGGCAAGGACTCTGTCACCGGATGGTGATAATCCGGATGTCGATGTATGATGTTTTTTTATGTACTTACCCCCACTGACAAAGGAACTCAGGCACTGAATTTGAGATGAGACATGGTCAAAAAGGTGCGCTCATCATTTTTTCTCACAACAGGCAATTATATTGGTATTCGCAGAAGTTACCGGTTGTTGTCATCCGTGCTCTGCCTCCACCACCACCACCTTCAAAGAAGGACGAGATGCCAGATTGGGATGATTCAGAAGTGGAGGAAGATGTAGAGGATGAAGTTGAACTTACTGACTACAAGGAAAAGGCAAGTACCATGTATTTCTACCGGCTGATAACTCATTTGGATCCAGACAAAGGTCAAGCCGGGCAAAGGCAAAGAACCAGTAAGTTTGTATATCCTAGACCCGGTGTTATATATATCTAATATTCTGTCAGTCTAAGTCCGGTGAATGCCAGGCAGGAACCAAGAAGGGTGACACCAAGGGCAAGGGCAAGTGTCGGCGTCCGGTATGAATTCTGTGCCATCCGGTGGTGTCATACTGATGGCCTCTATAGCAACCCATCGGTTCATCTCTGCAGCCATGTATGAGATGTACATCTATGAACCTGGAATGTGAACCATGGGTCACAAAGAGGGGCGAGCTAGCCCGTACTTGCACCCTCTGCAACAAGTGGAGGATGAGATGTATCCAGGCGGTTGAACCAGCCATGCACACATCTGACAAGACTGCCATGCCCACACATCCAGTTGCACCTATCCTCACTTGCTCCAAGATGACCATCAAGATCAGGAACGCTAAAAAATCCACAAGAAAAGGTAGTCTCTCAGTTTCTCTTGTGTGTGTTAGCTGATCTATCCATTTAGATACACATACTTGTCGTCCTAGTCCCATCTCAGAGGCCCTGGATGTTGATGTCGAGATGCTCGATCCTGATGCTGTCGCAGGTCCCGGTGATCCCAGTCCCACCTCGCATGATGCACCTTTGGCATCTGCAGATGATTTTCCTGCAGATCATTGGATCAAACCTGTCGATGACCACCTCCTATCTCCAGCGTCATTTGAGGACACACCAGGTGAAGTCCGGTACTCGCCTGTCTATCTGGCTTGCACTTACAGACCCTATTCCCCTGTCACTGCTTCCCTACCCTTGCAGTCCGACCAGCATCCCCGTCCTTCCATGGATGTGGATATCGAGGCGATGTTGGCCCAGATTCAGCTCAATATGGTGGAGCTCTGCACACACGATGAGACCATTCATACCAAGCTGTCTGATTGCATCAACCGGCTGCATGCTGACTATACCGGACAATTGGGCATCCAGAAGGGACTGGTAGATACTTTGGCCACCCAGGTGAGTGGCATTGCTCATTACCTTAGAGACAACCAATGGACGGCTGCAGCAATGGTCTCAACTCCACCCTCATTCAACCCACCACCCATTGTCATCCCTGGTACCCCCATATTCCCTGAATTCAGTTCTATCAGTGCCTTGGGTCGTGCTGTCACCAACAACGTCTTTACTCCAGTCAGGCATAAATTCTCCTGGTTTTGCTTCATTCCTTGTCCCTTAACAGGCCATTCATTTCCTCTACACATGGTGAACATTCCACAAGACTGGGCATTATACCAGACCTACCTAGCTGGTGAATTGGTGTATGACATCTTCATCTCCAAAATTTCCCAACAACCGGTACAGCAAATGAGCACTGGGCTCTTGGATATCGACACATGCATTGCTTTGGAGCACCTTGCCAATGTCCTGGCCATTGCCTATACTAATCCTGGTATGCTTTCTTTGATGATATTATCCTTACCGGTCAAATAACCTGCCAGCAGTTCATCTTGAAATTGACATGGTTAGGTACAATGAATCACTTGACAAAACTGAATCTGGTCAAAGTGACAAATGAGAGCAAGCTCTTTTGGAGAAATTCCCTCCTACTCAGCAGCTTTTGTTGACAACACCGAGCATTATCATTGATTCCAGAGGAAGGATTATCGTCTGGTATTTGCCTGGAGGAATGACCGGTATGATGATGGTATGTCTTCTATCCACATTCATTTTTATTTCATCTTATCTGGTATATATGACAAATTCAGACGGATATGTACTGCGCCACACATTCCATGCGTGATTTGTTGATTGATAGCATCACAACCAGGAAGGTCACAGAATGGAGGACCCATGAGTCCAATTTTTACCCGAGTCTGGATGGAAAGGTTACCCCTGGTTGCATCAATATATCACCAGCATGGCTTCAGCAAGGAATAGAGGTATGTATGGTCCATATGGATTGAGGTTACCGGACTGAAGTGTTGTAGAAACACGGTTTCCCAAATCTTGATCCGGAAGATGGCTTCTCACCTGGAGTATCAGCCACATTGAAAGGTGACAGTGGCCACAATATCATGACCTCATTACAAAGGTCTAGTATCCTTGTCTCTGCGGCACTTCAGGTCATGCACCCAGACCTTTTTCAAGCTGGAATAGAAATCCATGTCAGGCTGGGTGAATGGACAATTCATTATTAGTTGCAAGACATGTACTATCACCTAGAGTGTTGGACATCTGTCTTCAATGTGGTGTCAGTCATCTGCAACCGCCGTTCACCACCTCATAGAGATCCCAAATGTTGACCGGAGGCATTTGATATCATGACAACTGCAGGTATTTATCACCTGGTCGTGATGGATTTCATGAATCTTGGTATCAAATTTCTATACGACTCAGGGTCAATGTTGGCTGCATCATGTTGCCTTGTGAGACATCACATGAATGTTGAAGAGGGCAGTCATATTGTCACTGCATGGTACATGAGAGACAGTATCCATAATTTTGTCGGAACTCCAAGGACAGACTATGCAAAGTATGGCAATGTACAATGCAGTGACCTGGATGTTTAGACAAGGGATCATACATGTAGCCTTCCTAATCTTTTTTGAATGTTGATTTAGATTGTTCGATACAATGCACATATCAGAGAAAATTCACTATTGCAGTTTGGTTTCCATTTTAGAAGCTGCCTTGATGATATCTCCTGGATGTACCAGTTGTTGCATCTGACATCCATTCATCTGCCAGAATCAGGTACATGAGCAACACACACTTATATACCAGCTGGGACATCTATTGTGGTCTACTTCAATCAGTATTCACCTACCTAGTGTTTTAGCATAATTAGTATCCTTGTATAGATCACCCCAAATATCCACCAATGTATCCTAGTCTACCCCAGCTGGAGGTCTGCAATTTGACTGGGTGATCTTTTCAACCAGGTGGTGCATTCCAGGGGGTGATGTTTTTGACCATGTGGTGCATTCCAGAGGGTGATGTTTTCGACCAGATGGTGCACTCGACCGGGTGATTTGTTCGACCGGGTGGTGCGTTTGACTGGGTGATTCATTTGACTGGATCCCCTGTGTATATGAATCTTTTGGCCCACTTGTCTGTATTGTAGGCCAGATTATATTGATAATTTTGTATATACCAGTATATTCCTATACAAATGTCTATACTATATGCCCTCGGCCCATCCGTTGGCATCGGGTACTGACATTCATCCGGCCCACTCGTCTCCACTGTGGACCGGATTCTGTTGATAATTTTATATATACTAGTAGATTCCTATACTATTGTCTATACCATATGGCCTTGGCCCATACGTGTGCCCTGGGTACAAACATTCATCCAGCCCATTTGTCTATATTCCATGCCCTTGGCCCTTCCGTTGGCATCAGGTACTGATGTTTGTCCAGCCCACTTGTCTCCATTGTAGACCAGATTCTATCCACAATGTCCTACATACTAGTACATTCATATACTACTGTTCATATCATATACCCCTGGCCCATCTGTCTGTCTTGGGTACAAATGTTCACTCAGCCCACTCATGTACCATGGCACAATTATTCCCATGGGCCCACATGGGATGGCCCGTCCCTAGTGGTACATTGTCACACTTGGCTGCCCATCTGAGATGGGTATATGTTACTGTATTATGTGAGATTGAAGCTGAGCTTCATGTGTTAGTACTTGAGAGGAGAGAGCAAGTCAAGATGTTATTTACGATCACTGATCCATATTCCCTGCAATGAGAACACCTGCTGTTACAAGAACATCTTGATGCTTGGGCCCCTACTATTTTTCTCCTGATCCTCCTCGTATCAGCCCTTGCATCACACCCTTACCCCGACCTTACTCTCGTCATACTGGTCATCCTTGCATTCTCCTTCGCCCTCTACCTGTCGCTGCAGCAGAGCCAGTACATCTGGCCGGATCCTTTTGCTGACGAAGCATACCCATGCTCCGTTCCACCTCCTGACTGATCCTGTGGACAGTCCCCTTACCATCTGGATGGTAACCTATGATACGACGCATGCCACGTCCCCTATGCCCAGTTCCCTTTCTAGATCTATGACTTTGTGCGCAGTCGCACATGTTACTTATATTTAGCTCCGCAGTTGCACGGTCGTGCCCCTGCGCATTTCACTTCTTATTTCGATCTTTGACTCACTTTCTTATCTGCACGTTCAGGATCACCCGTGTATCACCTCGAACGTGCCTTCCTTTTATGGTCTTACCCTTCACCAGTTCCCTCTTCTGGTAGTATGAGTTATCACCCACTAATACACTTCATGTCCTCTATATAAACTCGTTACCATGTACCATATTCCTTAACTTGAATCTACTTGGTTCTTGACCTCCTACTCTCACCAGAGTGATCCTTTCTGCCTAGCCAGCAGTCTATATTCTATCCTCTTATCTGCTCTTCACGGATAAGTCTTTAGTCTCGATCTTTACTCATCGACTTCGTCAACGAGCAAAGCCCCTGTTAACTAGTCGGACTTCTGTCCTTCTAATTAATGACGATCTTACGATTAACCTTCGGGTGTCATAAGCCTCGGCCGATATAGCTTATCGTCTAGCACCCGCTTGACATAAGCTACCCGATTTGGACATAGGCATCAAATCTTACTTGCCGAAGCCTCACCAAGTAAGACCCCTAACCTTGGGCTAGCCCAAGGACGTCCTTGACTGTTGACGACACACGCTCTGTTTGAGCGTCGCCAACAGATACCATCCAAGTCGTAACACCTGCGCAAATTAATCCAGCCTGTGCGAGTCATGGATTGCAGTCTTCCTATAGTATAGGAACTTAATGACCACCCTGGTGATAAGAGTCAGAGTGACTCGGAGTGCAGAGGAGTGACGTGGCATGGATGAGGCCTAGGTTTGATGCGACATAAGTGTTTGAACATGAATTTGTGACAGTGTAGTCCTGTGTCACAGTGCATCACAACCGTGGCAGGTGCAACAAGACTGCATCAATTTCACCCGATGGCCCAAACCTGTGGTTCCAGACACATGCCTTTGCATATATTGACACGTAGTGAATACTTACATATGTTTAAAAAAAGTGTGAAGCCGACAGAAATTGAGAGGTTCAAACCTGTTCGAACCTATTCACTACCAGCCCAAACCCCGAACCTCTAGAAAGGTTCGGTTCTGAGTCTTGGCCGAACCTTGGACTGGACCATGTGTCCGGTTCAGAAAGGTTCAGGTTCAAACCAAGGTTCAGAACAAGACTGCGGCAGCACTACACAGGAAGAGTGGCAGAATGGGCAGTTCAGAAGCAAAAACAGCACCGCCAAGTCTCACAGTGTGCCATGATGTCAATAGAAGCGGTACTCCACAGAGCGCAGCCTGCACAGACATAAATATATGTTGTTGAAAATGGCCGAAAATTTGGCCAGCCTGAAAACACATGGGAAAATTCAAACAACACCAGTTTTAGAGGTAATTCGACACTCGGAATCTATTCCTGTACTCAGTTTGATGCCAAAAAAATTTCTCTGAGCCAAAAACAAAGTTGTCGAGTTTGCTTGTCCGCGACTGTAGCTGAGACTCATACGAGGTCCATACGAAAATAATAAGGAGTGATAAGATTAACATGTACTATTAGACGTACCTAGGGTGTTTTGAAAGTCCGCTACCTGGCTGTTTCTTGCCGCCGGACTGTGGATATATCCACCGTAGCACTGTACTTTGTGCCGGACAGGTTTTAGCTGGAGGGTTGGTTTCAGTGACCTTTTCTCCTATCTAAGGACAAGAATGTTTGATTATATTACATAATATTTCGAAAATTTCCTTATAATTAAAGATCGTTATAAACCTAACTTGAGCCCAGCGGGGAACTAATATTTTACCACCTTTTACCGCCAGTGAAATTACATTCAAAAGGTACTCTAGAGTGCTCTGGAGTGCTCTAGCCATGTCCAGATATGCTTTTGATTGAAATCTTGCAAGAGGTAAAATGTTGAGACCCCCGATGTGTAACTGATGAGTATCTCCTTGTTAATATTAGTGTTTTTATGAAGGTATTATTGCATATGGTCAGTGGATTGTCCTGACTAGTCATCACATGCATCACAAGCCGTCAGCCTGAGCTACCGAGAACCACCCATTTATCAGCTTCCCGTGAACTTCTACAGGACATACTCATCTTCATCATCAAGGATGTGCCAAAATGTCCCAACATTTTCTCGTGTGGAGAGACCATCATCTCTGAAAATTTTGCCTGTTCACCCCTGCTCTTCACTCGGGTGTGCCACCTTTGGTGAGTTGTGGCACATTCAATCATCAAAGTTGGACTTCCAGGAAATTTCCATCGAAGCCATTCCTTCCATCTCTGCTTTCCATCTTGGCTTGCTCAGGTCTGGCAGTCAGCCTCTTACCACTCGCATGGAATGTGTTCCCCACACATAATAGTCGTCCCCCAAACACTCAACTACTCGAAATAATTTTTGCCGAAATGACGCGTTGGGAAACAGTATTTGGCACGTTCTCGGATGTACTATTTGAACGGTGTGAGAACTTCAACACCCTAGTTGAGATCCCTGCGGTGTAGTCAGCCATCGGATGTTTTGGTCCATTGTCAAGTACCATTTGATCCAGACCTACTGCTACCTGCAAGCTGATACATGCCTCTACCTTTTGAATGCCTCTGCCGCTGTCATACGCTCCTCTTCTGCGTTCTTTTCTCATTTGGAGACCCTCGTGGTCAATCATATTGCATCAGGTCGGGGCTTCAGGAGCCTTTCGGTCACATTCTCTCACCTTGAATCGGTGGCTATTACATCATTGTCAATGGGATCGTGTTATTGAGCTATTTCGTGAACTTCGCCTTCCGATATTGCAGAAATTGAATGTGGTGGGAAATCCAAACATACCACAGGTGGAAAGCATTATGACGGCACTTGCAGTTGCAGGGTCATGTAATACGAGTGATAGAATGTTGGTCGTGTTTGTGGCCGAGTGTTCTGTGGAAGAACATTTGTATCCATAACGTTGAGCCGCTGCTCTCAGTCGCGCGAGAGGTTGCTATCTGTGGGGAAGTTGTAGCATGCAGGGCACCAGTCATGCCGGGGGACAGTTGAATTTGGGCCTGCGGCTGTCCAGTAATCACTGTAGTCACAGCGTGATCGAGGTTTCTGGATCTATCAATATCAGTTTACAAATACTTTAAGTTGAGAGGTAACCTATCCCTCCACCAAACAAATTATTTCCCGTACAATCACTTTGCTAGTATATCAGTAGTGCACCAATAATGCAGTCCAGCAACCAACCCATTGAGAACACAATGCACATTCTCTCTAAAATCAGGTCAGATTATGATGCGGAGAAAATGTCCCATACAATTCGCGGCTACAGGCATTAGCACAGACCACACAGTCGAGGGGAACAATAGGTGATGAAATGCATTGACAACTACGCCACCACATCCAACTTCCAAGGCTGGATTGTGTCTACCGTCACGGTTCAAAGCTACTTCACTGCAGTTATGGACTGGACAATGAAAGGAAGGCTTACACAGGGACAGGCGCGTTAATACTGTCAAGTGGGTCGTGCTGTAGCACCTGAGGGATGTGGCAAGGACATCATACCAGGCGATACATTCGAGTGATACCATGACATGTGAGTTCACTGTGGCAGATCTCAGATTCCTCATACTGGAGAGATACATTGCATTTACCAGGATGAGACAGAACTGTAGGCGCCCGAGGTTGGCCAAAGATATCGAAGATTCAGATGCACAACTGAAAAGAGCAAAAGAAATAAAAACAAATGTAATCCTGTAGGTGGTGGATATAGAAGTAGGTGGGGAGGGAGAGGAGTAGAACTCGAGGAGTGGGCCCTCGTGAGCTTATCAAGGAGAACGTGCTGTACAACCATATATCCGTCACGTAGTAGTGAAGAATGTATGGTCGGAGCTAGTTGCATTATCAATCTATTCGAAGCGGTGAGGATGCAAAAATGAGATACGAGAATTCAGTTGCACCAAATCCTGCAAGAGGCCAAGAACCAAGGCTAAACCTTCGAGATTCCGTCCCAGAGTGTATTTGGAAGAAGATTGGACTAGCCCTGTACCATCTGTGTGCCTTTTGTACACGAATGATATCCACTGTTCTCCACTGGTGACAACACCCCTGACGACAAATAAGTTATCATACTGTTAGACTACTCACAGAACATAGAATGACAGAGAGCTGACCCCTGCAATCGGCAATACGAAGCCGTAGCAATTGCAGCCTGAGGTAGAGCAGCCCGAACATTATTGCGCTTGGCTTCGAAGATGTTGGACATCATTGGTCCCTGGATGTAATCGGGATTCGCCAGTGCTGTGGTCGGATCGCCCAGGAGTAGTGATGTGCAAGGCCCAGCTCGGCTCAAAAGCCGGGGCTATGGCTCGGCTTGATAGGGCTCAGGCTCCTTCAGATTGCAGGCCAGGCCCTCCCCAACGGCTCAGGCTTGGTCAGGCTTGGCTTAGGGCTCAGGCCTTGGCTTCAAGTGCGTCGATATCACGACTGCGCCACTCTCGTCAAGGCTTGGACGGTTCGTCGATACCTGTGACTTCGATATCGGTAAGAAAGCCTTCCGCATCGACTGAATCGGCATTAGGTAGGGGTACTACAATCATTTGTTAGTGAGTTAGTGTGATAAGAGGACAACATAAATGTACCTTTCTTTTGCCGTTTTTTCGGTGGTTTCACTGACACCGGGGGGTCTCCTTCTTCCAAGTC
Source organism: Suillus bovinus (assembly GCF_016758785.1). NCBI lineage: Eukaryota > Fungi > Basidiomycota > Agaricomycetes > Boletales > Suillaceae > Suillus > Suillus bovinus. The sequence continues at coordinate 67,941 of NW_024542170.1, forward strand.
AGTCCTCGTCAGAAGCAGGAGGCTGTGCAAGGTCGACATCCTCGGCATCAGGACTTTGTGCAACCTGTTTTCGTCCTGTAGGAATTGTCAATGGGTTGCAGTTAGTAAAGCACATAAAACTAAAAAAAAAACTTACCTTTGATGAGCCATTTGTTGGTATGGGGGCTCACCAGCTGGATTTTGTCGTTGTCGGCCCCATCTAAGTCAGTAGGGTCCAAGATAACAGCAGCGCGGTTTGCGATATGAGCTATTCTGTGGGAAAGAAGCTCTTGATCAGCTGCATTGTCCGCACTAATCACCTTTGCTGATGGCACAGCAACCCGTTTAGGATGTGGTGCAGGCGCTTCCTCAGTGTCAGAGTTGATGCGTGGCACCATTGGAAAATAAGGTTAGCCGGGCGATCAGCAAAAAAGGAGGGGTGATCCTGTAGTACGGACTGAAGAAACTATGCAGTTTCTCGGATATCACCGCAGGTCATAGATACTAGATTTGGTTGGCTGAAAGCCAGGGCTCAAAGGCCCGGCCCAGGCTTGAACAAACCTGAGGCCAAGCCTTGAGCCTACATAGGCCGCACCCTAAGGCCCGGCTAGGCTCGGCCTAAGTCGGCTGGGCTGGGCCCGGCCCACGGCCTGAAGCCGGGCCTTGCACATCACTACCTAGGAGGTATTCTAAAGAACGGTTCAAAGCCACTCTAGCACACAACAAAAAATAACTAACCTGTGTACCAAGCGGGGAGTTTAGTCACCAGGAAGTCGACGACGCCGCTAAACAAACATTTGCCAGAGTCTCAGTTGAAGATCGTTCTAGGGAGAGGAAATTCTGGAATTATGTTCACCGCCGTGTCGCCCACACACATGACTGATACAACTCTCAACTGATCAAGATGCGAGATCCAGCTTCCGTCTTTTTTAAATAAATGTTCAGTCAATCACAGAAATCAGCCACTGTAACATACCACCGTTGCAACTTGGCCGCACACTAAACTTATCAGAAATTGCATAGTGTCAATTGGAAGACACCCTGGTGTTTCAGCCAATCCAAGATTTTCGACTTCTTGCCTCTTGTCGCTGATTAGAAAAAGTGGACCAGATGATATCTTCAATGAAAGGAGCGTCATTGGATCCACCTTAACGTCTTCCAATTTGTCCTGCAATTCTTGGAGTTTATCGATCAGACCAGGAGGCAAACCCTCGTCTCCTTCATCAAGTTTGGAACGAAATTCCTCGAGCTTATAGAGCAGTTCATTCGTATTTCCTACAGTTAGGTCTGAAAGCTTTCGTCGTTTGGCAATGGGAGGCATGATGCGCATGCGATACACCGACAGATGCGAGAGCTGCAGGGACTTCACTGCTGAAGTTAGGTGGCTCAAGCGCCGCTCATGGATGAAACTTTTTACTTTCTCACGGAAAGTCTTGTATGTATCGAAAACGCACACCACGATGACATGACTAGCTTATCACGACTCCTAGCTTTTCCGCACATGAGTTTTCATTCAGGCAAGCCGCAAGTGGTGCCTAGGACCTTTCTTGCTTGATTGTACAGGTACTGATTTTTATTCCTGAACTTGTAAGACGCACCCTGAAGAAGATGAAAACTCATTTTGGCACTACAGCAAGTCCACTGGACATTTATGGACACTTGCCAGTATCAAGGAACTCGTGTACGATCTCGGAACAACTGCGCTCAGTGTCTCAGAGGGCCGGCATCACACTCTAAAACCGTGGACTTTTGAACGGCAAGTTTTGGTTCTGTAAAATACTTTGAAACATATATTTATCTTTCTCTATAGATGGAAAACAGCTGGTATGGTGAAAGTGCACAAGATTATTGCATCAAAAGTTCACCGTACAACCTCGCAAAAAGCAGAACTGCGGGCATGCTTTGGCTAGAATGCAGTAGCGCGAAATTTTGCAGAAACTTTCCTTTTGGGTACCAAGCATGTCCGAAGTGCGCCCCACAAGCCTTTGACAAAAGTGTTGCGCCCCAAGAGGAAATTTTAGAAAATTTGCGGACATGCGGTATAGGGAGCAGCCGGAGTCCTGGCGGATGCCAGACAAGGTCGGATATCCTAAGATCGAAATATTCTGTCCATGGCTTGCCTCATTAGATCTCGGGCTGGTCGCGAGTCTCTCAAACACTCATGCACACGTATGAGTTGAGGATCAACTTTTTAGTGGCTGCGCCCGGATTCGTTCATATCTGACTCACATTACAACATCATCCATTGGGGCGGATGATGTAGTGGACATTTGGACTATGTATTAGCCCGCGGCGTAGTAGATCATCCTACATCATGATAGCTCATAATTTTCATAATTATTCTCGCGCTCTGGTGTGACAATCTGTATTGTTTAGCCTACGGCAAGAAGCTATCATAAGTCACGCAGGGCCAGGCAAGGTTCACTGCCTTTGACTTGGAGGAGGGACCAAAAATAAAGTTATTGAAATCTTAGATCGACAGGATCCTGCTAGGAACTATGATGATTGGATTCGAATAATCGATGAGCAACGACACTTCTGAGAAACACCTAGCAATAGCTTTGCACATAGTCTGTACGCCCGCCGTGGTGCCACATCTTGAATAACACAAGAACCCAAAAGAAAACGATGGATAAACTGATTTCGAATGAGTAAAGAATCAAGCGCATTTCACAAGCGATAAAATTGAGACCAAGTCATCGAGATTGATTGAATTTAACCGAGTCCTTCCCTATGCCCGCACCAAAAGAATGAACTAGAAGAAAACTATGCAACAGGGCATGAGCTGGCATATATTTCATTTTCGAGCATCCGGTGATGCGAGCGCATGTCACCTGAATCTGATTGCGTATAAAAGCCAACCTACGCAGCCCAGTTTGAAACACTATTGACATTAGTTCAGAACTATGAAATTCACTTCACTCACCAATATTGTCATATCTGCCGCGGCGATAGCTGGCGTACCAGCTATCGCGTCTAATTCAGATATAACACCCAAAGGTCTACACTGCGACCCCAAGGGTAGGCACTTTTGCGGCATACTACGTGCAGGCTGCGTACTTAGTACGGTTATTCATAGGTACATACCAATGCGGGAAGGGCCTCCAAGGCTTTAACAACGGGATGGATTACGCGTTTTTCTGCGGATCTAAAGGGACAATTGAATCATACACGGCGTGTAAGCCAGGTTTAGGCTGTGGGTTAGTGACCACTTCTCCGAGTCAAGGGAGCCGCATGATGTGTTGGCCGCAAACCTAGCAAAGTTTAGATCTAACTTCAATAGTTACTATTTCTGGCCCGGTGTTGCAAAACTTTCGACATGTTTTTTATAACACAACTACACAACATTAAAATGAGCCAAAAACACGAGCAGGTAGGATTCACTACGTACTGTAAGGCTATGAAAAAATAGAGAAATATGTCAATGCTACGTTGCCAGAGAGAAGCCGGTGCGAAACAGTGTTTGAGCACAGAGTTGCAAAATTTCTCACCGCCGTTTTGACTCTCCGACGCCGTCACAATTGACGAGTGTGCATCACATCTGTTTACAGAACTTTTGCGGCTGTGTCTCAGGTGTCACAACTTCTAGCTTTTCCACACAAGACGAAGAAGCCCTGGTACGAGGCCGCACGACGAATTCAAGGCACCGCTGAGCTTGGCACAAGTATCAAGTTCGACTTCTACCAGCCCTGTCGAGAGTCCATTTCGTCGCGCATTGTGATTAAGCTAGAGTCGTTCGGTTCAGAGAGCGAGAGCAGTAGACTCGATAAGCAGCACCCGTGCATGCCATTAGTACACTTGTCGTTTGCTGTAAGGCTGCAATTGGTCGTATGTCACGGTAGTCCATATGACATGTTCACCCATAACTGTCAGTCAGTATCCCACTCCAACAAGGCATCCTCCACCTTATCCACCTCTAGGCCGTACGCGCGTCGATAGACATTCATTTCATGATGAAAGCAACACACCCTACACGCAGAGTACGCAGTGACTCACATTATTAGTGCTAGCGCTTTTGATGCACGACCATGATCATCTTATCATTATCAATACAAGCCATGTGCATGAGCCCACCCGCACTGCCATTTTAGCAGCAGCTCAGAGGTTTGCCATATGAATATCGGAGCACCGTGACGGGGAAAAGGTACCTTCTTCCCATGAGAAGTGTCATTTCTAGTTGTTCATGTGCCCATTATACAGCGTGATCACTCCCAAGGCTATAAGTAGCCAAGTGTAGACTTGCCCAGATTGACCGTTATCGCTTGCACTCCTTAACAGCTTCCTCGTAATGCCATCCACATTCATCAAGACATTCGACACCCCTGCATACAAGGGGACTGTTACAATCCCTTTGGGTCTCTACATAAACGGAGAGTTTGTCGACCCTGTTGAGGGTGGCACAATCGAGTGAGTATCTTTCTCGTACACTTGAATGTCGGTCTCATTCGTACAGTGTTGTCAATCCTGGTACGAATTCTTTCGTCACAAACGGTTCATAACTTATTCTTGCAGCAACGGGCAAGGTGGTCACTTCCATCGCAGCTGGGACAAAAGCCGATATAGACATTGCTGCGAAGGCAGCAAAGAAAGCGTACAAGACTTCATGGGGCCTGAAAGTTCCTGGAGCTCAGCGCGGAAAGCTCATGTCGAAGCTCGCTGTTTTGATGGAGGAACATATCGCAGAGTTCGCTGCTCTTGATGCCCTTGCTAATGGTATGTACTCTCGCGCCGCCGCCACTCTTCAGTTAATGAAGCAGCTCATACCCTGCAGGAAAGGCCTACAATACCGCGTACAGTAGAGACAACAAAGGAGCGATTGCTGTCATGGAATACTATGCTGGCTGGGCTGATAAAATCAGCGGGAAGACTATCGAAGTCCGTCTTTCCTCTCTTTCACATCAGTCAAACTCATTCCGCCCCAGACCAACGAGAACAAACTAGCTTATACCAGACACGAACCCATCGGTGTTGTGGTAAGTATTTCTCTCTGAATTTCATTTGAGTGGGATCTCAATTCTTGCCAGGGTCAAATTATTCCATGGAATGTTCCGAGTGAGTGGATTCAAAGAATGTGAGGGACTACAGCTTACATTAACTAGTGTTCTCTCTTTCTCTCAAGATCGCTCCTGCGCTGGCCACCGGCAACACCATCGTCCTGAAGCCCTCTGAACTCACCCCGCTTTCTGCTCTTCTTTTCTGTACCCTTGTCGAGGAGGCGGGCTTCCCTCCAGGTGTCATCAACGTCGTGAATGGATATGGTCCAACGGCAGGGCAAGCAATATCCGAGCACCCCCTTATCGAGAAAGTCGCATTCACTGGTAGTACTCTGACGGGACGGAAAATTATGGAGGCTGCTGCGAAGAGCAATTTGAAGCCTGTCACGCTTGAGCTTGGTGGAAAGAGCCCGAATATCATCTTTGATGATGCTGACTTGGAGCAGGCAGTCAAGTGGGCTATTCACGGTATCTAGTATGCTTCCCCCTTCGCATGACTTACGCTAGTGCTCATCGTCGTTGTAGCTTTAACCATGGCCAGAATTGTTCTGCAGGCTCTCGTATCTTTGTTCAAGAGGGCATATATGACAAGTTCCTGGACCAGTTCACAGAGCAAGCACGCGCGATTAAGGTTGGCGATCCTTTTTCACCCGACACGTATCAAGGGCCACAGGTGTCCAAAACTCAGTTCGAGGTTCGTTCATTCCATTTCATTATAAAACATATTTTGACGTCCGTAAAGCGTATCATGGGATACATAACCTCCGGCCAGAACGATGGAGCTACAGTACACCTTGGTGGCAAGCAGATTGGCCAAGAGGGATACTTCATCGAGCCAACGATTTTCACGGAGTGCCAGCCTAACATGAAAATTGTCAGAGAGGAGATATTTGGACCTGTCGCGTGCGTTCTGAAGTTCAAGACCGAAGACGGTGAGATTGTTCTCGTCGCACAATCATCGTATCTCTAACGATTTTCCAGAGGTTGTTGAACAGGCTAATGATACGTTATACGGACTTGCCGCATCGGTGTTCACCAAAGATATCGACAGAGCAATCCGAGTTGCACACGCTCTCGAAGCAGGTACTGCATGGGTTCGTTGCTTCGTTATCATATCTTGCGCGTCTGGTGTAATGACGCCTGGCAGATAAACTGCGCCAATCAGACTGAAATATCGATGCCATTTGGAGGCTTCAAGCAGTCGGGAATTGGTCGTGAACTGAGCGAGTATGCTTTGGAAAAGTAAGCTCGAGTCCTTTAAAACGATACCGCGCTAACGATACTCTGTTTTAGCTATACGAACGTTAAAGCTGTTCATGTGAACATTGGCATTCGACTGTGATCGCAGATTCCCACATGTTGTATTATTAGTACGAACGTTATGCATGCATGCATACATGCACGAACCAAAGGTAAACTGGAGAGAATTGATTTGATGTCTGGCCAGGGGTTCTTCTGTAGTTGTGTCTTTGACATGCCAGCTCGTGGCACAATAGCAATGTAAGGAGGATGGAGAAAGGGGGAATTTGCTGACACGTGGGTGGTACATTGATACGGAATGGTACTTGTCTGTGAAGAGAGCGGAAGTTGAGTGAAAATACACGATGATCATAATCGACCATGACAATGATAAGTGACTGAGCGTTGAGCGACCGAGGTTTTTGGGACAAATAACGCCTAGTTTATGGCCCAGGCGCCCATGGCTCAGTGATGATTAATAATTCGTGTTTGCAATCCTTTCAGTACGTGTAAGGATCCAGTATTCTTGACGTACCGACCACAACTTCAAAAAACGCTCAGACGCGTTCGAGACCGTTCACGTGACCCACTGATACGAAAAAGCGTTACCGGTCACCCCGAAGTTCCTCCCTTTTCTTTACTTCACCACCGTCGTTAATCCACATGATCCCAGTCCCCAAACTCGTCATTTCTGTCAACCCTCAGACCTTTTCTCTCGTTACTGGCACCATACTCTCAGTTCACCGCTGTCAAAAAGCACTATCCGACTCCCGTTATTCTGTCAAACCATACAGCCCTCATTCAATTTTCGCACCCTCTTCAAGTTTCCTCTCCATTCTACTCTACCCTATCGAGAGCGACGCCATTCCCTTATACATCCGTTTTCACATAATCGATCACCAAGGACCCTTAGTGTTTCATGCTATAAGTAACCCTTGTACACTTTTATCGACGGAGCAGAATTGGATACTCTGATTTCCCCGCTCCAAGCACGACCGAACGCCTTACAGAAAATCCTCATATCTAGATCTAGTCCTGTCTCTCTTCGTGTCACCTACTAACACGTCTCATATATTCGTCATCTCGTTCACAATTCCCTGCCGAAATATTACCCAGCCTTACAGATGGCCTCCTCCAATCCATCTACCTGGCGGCCTCCACAGTCCACCTCAGCAACATGAACGCTCTCGCACAGATCGCTGTACCTTCCACCCAGGCCCAATCGCCATTCAGTCACATACACAAACACGCGTGCTAACCAATACCTAGCATGAGTAAATTCAAAAGCAAAAGTCCTCGGTATTGTAACCACGAAACTCATTCTTTTTCGGAGCCATTTCTCAGTGTATTACTGATGGATAATAACCGCTTGCTATTTGGCCATTATCATCGATTTATCTTTTGCAATACCACATTTGACTACATGTTCAGGTTTCTCACATGTTTTTGGTCGCTCGCATATTTCCTGTCAGCGTTTCGCGTCGGCATGTATTCTATTACTCAGACGGGATGCAACTCAGTACTAGAACGCACTTGAACGACAATGGACGCCAGGCGCCCATTGCAACACAAACTCACATTCTCATTCAATTCTCCTCGGCTGATTCTTGATCACATAGTATCTCCCGCAAAGTACGGAGAAATAAGTACGAGGCACAGCCTCAGCTGCTGCTGTATACTAGGTTGGGTGATGAAGCTGTGGACAGCCACTGGTATCTGCTGGGCGAGTACATGCATGAGGCACGTGCATCATCCTGTGTTATGCACAGCTGGACGTTATACACTTGGTAACGTCTTACCTGTATTCCCTCTTATCTAGTATCTTCTGACCCATCCGATCAAAATGCCCCCTTCGCAATGCGTCAAGGATTATATCAAGGATTTGGGCAAGGTTTTCGCAGTTCGTTTGAGGCGCCCGAAAAAGGACGGACCCAGACAACGCAGCTCGACAACCGCCGATCATGAGGGCGCTGGCTTCATCCATGCCCAAGTCCCTACCGTCTCTCACTTTTCTTCACCAATACCCTCTTCGAATTCATCGCTAGTACACTCTACGAGCAGCAGAGAACCAGGTCTCGAATCCAATGTTCCATTCGCTAGATACTCTGGGAGTGTATCATTTACTCGCCAAGCTTCTGATATGGCTCAGCTAGCATTACCCTTGGTACAGAATATTGCAAGTGCAATTCCACTTGTCGGTGCTCCGATGCAAGCGGCTATTAGTGGATTGTTGACAGGCCTTCAAGCCATAGATGTAAGAGCTTGTTTTAATGCGAGCAATTTTCTTGATTTCAAACGTCGCCACAGAGACATAGCCAAAATGAGGCGGACCTCAATAGCCTGATCTCACGACTTGGTCGACTGAGCCGCGAATTGTGCAATGCCTCGCCTGCCTCGGATCCTGTTGAACAATCCCGAAGGGATTTCTTTGTTAGGTATCCACATCATCGGCGTATGCTTGGATTTACCTGACATCGAGTTGCACTCAGAACGCTGCAAGACACCTCAGCCCGAGTGACAACGTTGCGCGAGCGTTGTCTTGCATCCCCACTTGTCACACAAGCTATCACTGGATGTTTTGCTGAGATCGACCGCTATCTGGCGGAGTATCTGGTTGTGTTCTATCCTCTAGCGAATGTTTGCATTCACTCATTGATCCGTTTGATTAGTGGTCGTCCCAAATACAAAGTCAACGTGACATACGCGAAATGCTGGTAATTATGCAGAAGGAGCGGGAGGATCGTCAGAACTTCCTGATGACGATTGAAAGCCTGGTCATTCGTGGGCAGTCATATGTAGGGCCGACCGCGACGCAATCAATCGGAACTGCTATACGTGGTTGTGTGACACTCATAGATGCAACAGGCCACCAATATCCAATACCGGTGGACTTCTGCACCTCATTTGAGGTACGTTTCGCTAGCGAAAATTCATCTTAGGAAAGCGTGCTCATCACGTTTTATTTAGCAATTCAATGAGATGCTCAAAGTTCTGTTTAAACGCAACTCGATCGAAGCTCAAATACAGAAACAGTATATGGAAAGCGGACAATACGATTTGTGCATTGACGAGGGCACGCAAGTGACTCGACTTACAAGCAATGAATGGTTAAACCTTGAAGTGGGCACGAAGGTTGTTATGAGGGTCATCATTCAGCAGACACCATCATCCTCTGGAGTTTCCTACAGATGTTCTTGTGGCATGGTGAATCCCCTTGGCGTTGAGCCTATCATATATTCGCTTGAACGACAGGCTAATTCCTCGGTTGATTGGTGAGTATACTTCAAGACTTCTGAGTCCTGATTACGTCTAATAACTAGGTAGTCGAAAGTGTGGGCGACGGTTTCAGATTTCTCGTGCATCTTCCCGTGAAAAGCATAGTTCTGGTGCTCGATCGTCTAACATTGTTATCGGTGAGACAACTGACGCAGGGACGGACCTTATTCGCAACTTTCACGTCCAACAAACTGTATGTCGGCATAAAATTGTAATTTTAAGCTGAATACTTAACGGTGTCTCGCTGTCAGGAATTTCCAGTGCGTAATGTTGCTTTTAAGTTGCTTACCTGACGTTGATCATGCGTCAGTCTCTTGACGGGGCGTTTCAGTGTCTGTGGGGGGACTGCAACCGCATAATTCTCGGCTGCCAGGCTTATCGTCACTTGCGCGAATTTCACGGCGTTCGGGGGGCGGATATGACGCGCGTAATTTGCTCGTGGGGTTACTGCAACGAGGAAATGAAGAAGGAAAGCCTTGTGCGACATGTGCAAGAAAGACATCTCATGGTTGCATTTTCTTGCGACACCTGCGGCAGGTCGTTCTCGCGCAGGGACACCCTCAACCGTCACAAGATATATTGTGCGGGCCTGCAACAGTAAATGTCAGAATCAGGACTTTCTCTTGCGTATGACTGACACTCAGTGATTGCCTCATTATTTCAGATTTTCGATTGCGACGCTGTTTCTTTTCTTGCTTCAATATATATATATTCGCTCTGACATCGCGGTATCCGGTATTTACCTATGGTGTCTCGAATTCAATCAGTGCTTCTATTGATGTTCGATATTTTAGTCTTCTTGGCCATGAGACCATGTTTGGAATAGCCAGATAACGGCAATCGCGTCAATTTTTGGAAGTGCACGTCAGCTTCAACAACCTTTTGCCAGTGGTGCTGCGGGCAGGTTTTGGTATAATTCCAATTTCTGAACCGTTCAAGCGCCCTTCTATCTGACCCATCGATATTGCGACTGGGGCCTGCAATTCGCGTTACGGCCCCTCGAAGTCTTACACAGATTGATGATGTACAGGAAATTGAATGGGACTGGCCCGTCGGCGACTTGCTGCACCGGTGTTCACCAAAGATATCGACAGAGCAATCCGAGTTGTACACGCTCTCGAAGCAGGTACTGCATGGGTTCGTTGCTTCGTTATCATATCTTGCGCGTCTGGTGTAATGACGCCTGGCAGATAAACTGCGCCAATCAGACTGAAATATCGATGCCATTTGGAGGCTTCAAGCAGTCGGGAATTGGTCGTGAACTGAGCGAGTATGCTTTGGAAAAGTAAGCTCGAGTCCTTTAAAACGATGCCGCGCTAATGATACTCTGTTTTAGCTATACGAACGTTAAAGCTGTTCGTGTGAACATTCAAGATGCTCACGATGCGATTAGAAAACATGGCTTGAGGCAACTTTTCTGTTTCAGATATTGCATGCCTGTCGAGTGTTGTTGAAAGTTGGAGTAGGGAAACTGTACAGTATGCACGACATAGGTGAGTTTGTATTGGTCCATCGTGCACATACATCTTTATATTTGATCTTCGAGCCTATCTATGTTACACCAACAGTGAAACTGCGCTGTGGATTGATCTGCACGCCCCTTAATGGTATTCTTCTCGTGTTATCGTACGCCTTATCTTATTCTAACATCCTATATTCATAAAAATTTTACGCCAACTTCAATATGCAAAGAGCCATGCGGACATTTTTCTTGATGCGCGTTGAACGTTGATCAACTCTACAAATCACTAGTAACTCGCGCATCAGTGTCAACGGCCATACTGCACCGATGTGAAAGCAAAAACACGACTCACTATGCAGATAAAAGTGCCCTGCCATATAGATAAGTCATGTTATCAATTTCCAGGAAAATGCTGATACGCACGCATTCATGAACGCAGGGTCGATTTATGCATTGTGAGTCAAAAAAGCAAAACTTGAATGCGCATTGGGCGGAAGCCGTGGAATTACTGGTAATGGGCATGGTAGAAATTGGTGATGTTAAGACAGTAATGACGGCGAGGACAATTGCACAGGGGAAATGCATTGTTTGTGACTTGTGCGATATGGGATCGGGTAATTTTGAAGGGGATAATAGGAAGACGCCTGGTTTTTATGGTGTTCTGTGTAATTCCTATTGCGTGGATGTGCCTTTCAACAGATGCTAATGCCAGCATATTGCCAGTAAGGTCTATTGGCAATTATGACCATTCGCATTTCCAACCAGCTGTTGATTCGGTCAGAATCGTAACGTCAACCATTCTGTCTACATTTTGAGATGTTGTGATTTCTGCCGTAGGCAAACTGGTCGATCTCGGAGAGATTTGGCAGGGCAAGCACAGAGACTTGCCAGTGAGTGCTGAAATTTGATAGGCACAATAATTGGCATTCGATTGTGATCGCGGATTCTTGCATCTTGTATTATTATTATTATTATTATTTTTAAATCCAATTTTTGTCCTATGGAGAGTAATAGTGCAGTTCGAGCTTTAAAGGAGCCATGCGACTGAGAAGCACGAACAGAGGCTTACTAAGCGATTCGCGCATTAAGACATAGTGCAACACATGGAACGTGCGTTCTTTCAAGTAATTCACGCATCAAGATACAGTACAGCGCATGGTACGCTGGAATTACTAAGCATTATCGTGCATATTGTAAGGAATGTCACTCTGCTAGCCACGGACACCAGCTATGGAATTCCCTTTATACCGGTTCGAAGTACTACTTATGGAACTCCCTTTGTGCTCACTTACATACAAATAGTCAGTCCCTACTTTCAATAGCACAAGTGAATAAACTCCCCCTCAATCATTCTCTCTTGGTCCGAATTATTCCCCATCGAACTCAATCAACCAGCCTTACAATATTAAACATATGGCACATGGATCATGCGTTCCTTGCTTTCTTACTATCATCTTTACCGTTTTGCCCTTTTTCTCAATTGAGGGTTTAGCGCATACATCCATTCATACCCTTGTATTTTCATCCTCACTATGACTGACACCTCAAACCCTGGACCACCGAGAGGGGCTGGTGGTAAAAGCACCAAGGCTTTTAACTCCGCAAACAACTGAGTTTTGTCGGATGGTGAGATCAATCGAGTTGTTGATTCTGTAGGAAGACATTTGGTCGTTGCTGTCGATCTCGAGGATCAAGGAGCAGTTGCAGTAGAAAACTCAGCACATTCTGAAAGGAACATTGTTAGAGAAGCACATAATACAGTAACATACACCCGTCTCAGATGGGCAGCCAAACATGACAATGTACCAATGGGGATGGGCTATCCCATGTAGGCCCATGCCAATAATTGTACCATGATACATGGGTGGGCTGAGGTCATGTGTGTACCTGAGACAAATGGATGGGCCGGGGGTATATAATACAGACAGTAGTATAGGAATGGACTAGTATACAGGACATTATGGTGAATCCGGTCTTACAATGGAGACGGGTAGGCCGAGGGAATGTATTCTCAAGGGACACGGATGGGCCGAGGGTAAAAAGTATAGACATTGGTATATAGATATACTACTATATGGGACATTATATGTAATGAATACGGTGTGCAGTGGAGATGGGTAGGCCAGAGGAATGCGTGTGCCCACATGACAGGGATGGGCCGAGGCCAGTTACTGGAGAGGAATGGGCCAGGCGCAGAGGAGGAAACAGATGGGCTGGGTATACAGGTTGTCCGGATGGATGTGTGTACCCACCTCATATGGATGGGCTGAGGCTGATTACTGGAGGGGAATGAGTCAGGTGCACCCAAGGGAAACAGATGGGCCGGAGGAATGTGTACCCAGGGCGGATGGGTGGGCCGAGGGCATAAAGTGGTTTGGCTGGACAGATGTGTACCTACCTTACACGGATGGGCCAAGGCTGGTTTCCGGAGAGCAATGGGCCAGATGCATATATGAGGAAACAGATGGGCCGGGTATGCAGGTTGGCTGACCAGATGTGTGTAACCAGGGCAAACAGATGGGCTGGACGTATGTATGTACTCGCCTTACACGGATGGGCTGAGGTAATGTGTGTATCCAGGGCAAAGGGGTGGGCCGGGGTATTGTGTGTACCCATGGCAAAGGGGTGGGCTGGGGTATTGTGTGTACCCATGGCAAATGGGTGGACCAGGATATTGTGTGTACCCAGGGTGAACGGGTGGGCCGAGGGTATAAACTGGGTGGGCCGGGTATACAAATTGGCTGGATGGAAGTGTACTTGCACATGGATGGGCCATGTATGCAGGTTGGCTGGACGGATGTATGTGACAGGTGCAAATGGGTGGGCCGGGCAGATGTGTGTACCTACCTCTCACACAGATGAGCTGGATAGACAGGTTGGCCGGATGGATTTGTGTACCCAGGTGATATAGTATAGACATTTGTATACAAACATACAATGTAAAATAGTATCTACGACAAATGCAATGTAGAACGAAACAACTAAGCCAGAAGAAACTTGTAGCACCAGACATCTGGTCAATGTTATCACCTGGTAGATACATCACCGGGTGGATCAATCTTGAAGGTTTATTGTCTGGTACATCCAATTTTATCAGGGCCATCTTACAAACCAATTGTCTGGTGCATCTTGAATACATTTACCGGTCGATCAAATACATAGATACAATGGACTAAGAAAAAAATGAATCATGTATACTAGTATTACTTGGGCCCATCCCCAGACGAGTCCTTCGCATGCTTAGCACTCACTGACCGACCTTGTCGGTGTGATTGAGGTGCAAATGAACGCTGTGGCAAGGGAGCCGAGACAGACTGACCATCCTCGGGTACATTTGCTGACCCGGTGACCAACATGCGAATGGTGCTAGTGGAAGGCATGGATTCTGTTGGGACTGTGTCAGTAAGTACCGGCAGTACCCCAGTGGGCTGAATGGATGAACTGGATTCCCTCATGATGGGGACCGAATTGATTGTGGAGGTAGAGCCAGATGTGGGTGCTTGCCCATGCCTTGTCACTGGCGAGCCATCTCCAGTGGGGCAGGCACGAGATGAGAACACATCCGGAGTAAAGACATTGTTGGTAACAGCGCGACCTAATGCACTGATAGAACCGAACTTGGGGAATATGGGGGTACCGGGGACGACAATGTGTGGCGGATTGAATGCGGGTGGAGTGATGACCGATGATGCAGCGGCCTTTTGGTTGTCCCTCAAGTACCTTGCAATTCCACCCACCTGAGCAGTCAACTGATCTACCAGTCCCTTCTGGAGGCCAAATTGTTCTGTATAGTTGGCGTGCAGCTCATCGATGTGACTGGACAAATTATTGTGAATGGTATCATCATGTGTGTGTAGCTCTTCCATATCAAGCTGAATTTGGGCCAGCATAGCCTCAATCTGCGCATTGCTGAGAGGATGGGGAGACTGATGAGACGAAATGGGCATGGATGTGGTAACAGGGGAGGGGGGCCTTTGAGTGCGAGCCAGATAAATAGGAGAGTACCGGACCTCATCCAGTGTCTCATCAAATGGTGTGGGAGGCAGGATACTATCGTCCATGGGTTCGATCCAATGGTCCTCAGGAAAATCGTCAGCGGATGCCACTGGGGCAGCACTTGGCACCATAGGAGCACCATCGACCATCTCGACATCAGCATCCAGTTCCTCCGGGATAGGACTAGGCTGCCGAGTATCTATAGCAAAGAGTTGTACTTAGTGGAGATGAGACAAGATATATAAGACTTGCCCTTGCATCGCCCAGACTGCTTGGCCTGCTTTGCCATTCTGGTGGCCCTGGAGCGAGTGGTGATGGGTGCAACTGGTGGTATGGGCCCGGTGATTGCAGGCATGTCCAGTCGCATTGGCCATGAAGTTGGTGACATCATCACCAACAAAATCTCCCTCAAAGCAAACAGCCGTGTTCTCTCAGATGCTTCACAAGGGTGAGGACTTTGACTTTGACCAAGGTGACATCCCTCAGTTTAAATTATCAAAATCTCTGGCAAGCAGCAGTCATTCTGATTTCTGCAGTCTGCATCTGACTGGATAATGCAGGGGCAGAATGAATATCTTCGGCAATGGAAGCACAAGTTCAAGGACTACATCAATTTACTAATGGTCAGAGAAGCCCCTCCCCCAGACCAGCTTTGTTCAGTCTGCAAGAAGGATGGGGTTTATAAATGCCACGGGTGTTTCAATGCGCCCCTGTTTTGCACAGACTGCTGCAGAACCCAGCATCAAAGACATCCATTCCATCGCATCAGTCAATGGACCAGATCATTTTTTCAAGAAACATCACTCATTAAAGTTGGCCTGCACATTCACCTCGCTCACAATGGTACTCCATGCCTCAGCAGCACTGAATACACATCAGACCTGTTTGAATGGTCAGATACCAATGAAAATATACACTATGATGATTATCCGGAGGGAGCTTCCATTCCACTTGTCACCGACTCAGATCATCCGGCTATCACCATAGTAGACAAATATGGTGTTCATTCTCTATCCATCTCATATTGCCAGTGCCCCGGTGCTCTCTCCTGGGATATGCAGCTCTTTCAAGCAGGCTTGTTTCCGGCATCATTCACCAGACCAAAAACTGCATTCACATTCTCTGTCTTGGACGACTTTCTGCTAGACAACCTTGAATGTGGTACATCAGCCATGAATTACTATAGTAAGATCCAGAGGCTGACCTCGAGCATATTTCCATTGATGGCTCTGGTCAGTTTTCATTCTCTGTACTCAGCAATCTGGTGATTAAACAGCAGGATCTGTAGGATCGCTACAGAGAACTTATGAGAACTGCCAGGAAGTGGCGCCAATGCAAGCTTTACAAGTGACATGAGTTTGCTCACAAAGATGATGAGCCAAAGGCCGGTGATCTTGCCCTATTTTGCCCTGCATGTCCACAACCAGGGATAAACTTGGACCTGTCGACCGGTACATCCACCCAGCTGGACAACACACCTTCATGGCTCTTCACCAGGACTTTAGTCATGGATGGTAATTTCAAAGCCGAGCACCTCCATCCAGTGAATCCATCTGATGAAGTATCATTGATGGATGGTCTTGCATTCATGGTTGGAGATGAAAGATACAAGAGTCATTTGTGTATTGCCCAAGACTGTGTCCAAAGGTCAGATTGCAACAATCACCATGCAGTCAATCAAGCGAACACCTGCCAGCAAAAGCTGGAGGCCACTGGTATAGGAGGATGTGCATGTGCACGGCACAGATGTTTTGTCCCACATTCCATGGTGGATTTTCAGAAGGGTGAAAGGTGAATGACCATCACATCCAGTTACAAGCATTTCTGGTCTTACTGAGCATCCCAAATAATTAGGCAGATGAACATGGACTATGCCTTGAGTCAAGCACTCAACTACAATACAGATGGAATCTCCCATGTCATAACCTTCTACGACATAAATTGTCAGTATCATAAGTTTTTGAAGGACCGGATTGCATCCAGCATGTACCTTTCCATCCCCATTGGCATGGACATCATTCCTGGAATAGGTTTGTGGCATGTACACGGTCATCAGGACAGCTGTTATGTCCGGTATGCATCAAATTTTATCCATGGAACCGGCAGGATTGATGGAGAGATCATGGAAACACTCTGGGCATCTTTGAACATAATCTCTCCATCGGCTAGGGGCATGGGGACTCCAATCACAAAGAGGTATTGGATTATCAAATGAATGATTGTAACTTCATTAAAATGATACGCATGAGTGAGTTGCCAACCTCCGGCCGGATGTACAAAAATCTTCCGGTCTCATATTATTCCTTCCCGGCTAACTTGCCCTGCAGCCAAATTTCTCTGCAGAAAGTTTAAAGAGGCTGCCAGGGGTGCTGAAGAGAGCAAAAAGTCATTTCAAAATCTTAATGAGACAGCTCACCCTGACATGGTCATTCTTTGGGAAGCGGAAGAGGCACTTGCTCACAAGAACAGATTGGAGGATCCAACAGCCATGGACATTTTATGAGGTCCGGTTGGAAAAGGGTAAGTGTCGAATTTTACCACTACTCATCCGGGCCTGATGGCATTCTCATTATGATTTGAATACCATGATGTACAGCTCCAACCAGAAAGCAGCAGGAGTTGCGCCTGCTACAGGCTCAAAATCATCTGGATTATTTGGTTGCCAATTCTATTAGTCGACGAGGAGCTGCCACTTGGCTCACAACCAGTCTCACCATAGAAGAATTTCAAATCTCTCTCTCTAGAGATGTGAAAAGGCTTGGGAGACATCCTACAGACATTCAATTACTGAGAGTGGCCCGACTTAGGGATAAGCTGCAAACTCAGATAACAAGTTTTCTTGAGATGGCATCTACATATCTTGGATATGAAGTTGATGCAAACGAACTGGATTCTCCAGTAAACAGGGATCATGATTCACTGGATGAAGAAGATTATTCTGATCTCGATGATCATGATCAACATCCGGATCCGGAAACACATACCTCAATATTTCAACCAGAGCTTACTATCATACCTTTGCCTTCTAACCTTGGTGAAGCCAGATGCAAGGCATTAGGTCTAACCAATCTCATGAAAGAAGAAATTGTCCTCCGTGAAGGCCAAGCCAATGATGCACTCCATGCAATTAGAGTTCATTTGGTAGATAAGGCTGTGATATTCTGGGACACTGTCCAGTCAGCTAAGTCACAAGCCACCTCAACCCAGGCATGGACTCGAGTTCGTACGGTGGAAGCAGCAGTCAAACTCAATGCCAGGATATACTGGAAATGCCGGTTGCAGCTAGATCGACTCCCCAATCACAACCTCTTGAAGAAATATCTTCCGTTGAAGAAAAACACCTGAAGGCAAGCGCTGCAGTGGCTGATTCAAATGCATATGGTCAGAGGAATGCTACCCTTGCATGGTTCTGGTTGCTTGATGTTCAGGGTGATACAGCCAGAAATGACTGGATGACAGAATGTGAGTGTCCATCGCATCCGGTGATATGATGTTATCTGGTCTCACCCACTGAATAGTTTATCGGGTGAACTGGCTCTGGACCAAGGCACTTTGTGATCATTGGAATGAAAGAGGTCATTCTTGTCAAACATGAAATGCAGTGGACCATTCAATTTTTTCAAGCATAAGGCCAAGCAATGGCTTGCTCACATGGACAATGCTGCTTCCAATGAGATGACTGGACATGCATGTTATGCTGCCCGACAATCTCAAATATACCATGACCTGGCCATACATGGGGCAGATTCTTTTTGCAAACTCAGTCCGGATATTCAGGGTGATATACAGGTTGTCAGATGATTCATGGTACCGGTTGTATACTTCCTAGAATGGTCGATATGTAATTTGATAGGACACGTACATAATCATACTTTGTCTGTCTCACCACTACTACAACAACAACAACAATCACCACTACAATTGCTACATCATCCTTCTTTCGCACTCTATGA
Source organism: Suillus bovinus (assembly GCF_016758785.1). Taxonomy (NCBI): domain Eukaryota; kingdom Fungi; phylum Basidiomycota; class Agaricomycetes; order Boletales; family Suillaceae; genus Suillus; species Suillus bovinus. The sequence continues at coordinate 86,840 of NW_024542170.1, forward strand.
ACCACACTGGAGATCTGGTTGGCTCTGAGCAAGTCATCATGGCCTATTCAGATGATCAGGTCACTGCTGGAGATATTTCTTGTGCCCTATTCTATGCCAATTTGTATTTGTTGGCCATGCGCCTGTATGTGGACAAGAGCTTTTCCACTTCCCTTCCTGGATATGCAGAAGCTTTCCACAAACTCATGAAATGGGAAATGGAGGTATGTATCCGGTCATCCGGCCATCCGGTCATCCGGTCATCCTGATATTGTATTGATCTCAAAGTTGTCATTTGTCATATAGACCTTTGTCACGCCTTTCATCAATATATCCTTCCTCAGCAGGTGCTCCGCTGTCATTCCAACACCCCTTCATCATGTGATTGCAATCATGATCGCACATACATTGGTGGACCGGCAGCCGGATGTCACTGAGTTTTTGACGGATATCAAAGCATTGAACCTCTCTGTGCACTGCAAGGAGTCAGATGAATATGACATTGCTTGTATGCCCGACTACTTTAATGCATGGTGGAAGGACAATCTTGCCTCTTGCAAGGTGTCAGACATGTTGCCAAAGTCATCTGTCCAAGATGTGATGGAGTTGGTTGAGGGCCATTTTGTAGAACTTGTGAGTCCTTGAAACATTGACAGCCCGCACAGGATCCTCACCAAATCCAACATTCAATATTATAATAGCCGGATCATGTGGAAACTGGCCTTCTTCCATATATGCTCAAGCTTGGTCCAGTTTGTACACTGGAGACAATCGGATCAGTATCACTTGCAGAGTGCCATCAGACAGCAATTGGTAAAGATCTCATGGAAATATTGCAAGAGAGAATGATGAAACTTGCACATTCAAGTGATAGGTTGGTACGCTTAGCTGGGCTGGTTGAGGAGATCACAAGGGCTGTGGTTTCCTCACAGATGCTCATGGACTGGTTGAATGCAGATGACAGTGCATCCAAAGGACAGTCGAGCATAATGTGATATCTAAAAGCATTCATTTTGTATATTTTATACTGCTTATTGTATTCAATCGCAATAGACATGGGTGGTGATTTCTAGCTTACATCTGGTCATGTGAATGACACTGATACCTGCTCATCCTGGTCATGGATCGATCCGACTGGTCTTCTTTTTCTTTCTTCATCACTCATTTTGTTCCTCGACACATGGTGAGTATCCCACAAGACTGGGCATTATACCAGACCGACCTTGCCAGTGAATTGGTGTATGACACCTTTATGTCCAAAATTCATGGATGGCCGGCAAAGCAAATGAGCATTGGACTGTTGGATATCAACACCTGTATTGCTTTGGCAGCAACTTGCCAATGTCCTGGCCATCACTTACTCTAATCCTGGTATTCATTTTTGTATATATCATCCTTTCCGGTCAACTAACTTGCCAATAGTTCATCTCAACATTGACATGGTTAGATATAACAAATCCCTTGACAAATATGAATCCAGGTCGAAACGAGAAACAAGAGCAAAGTCTTTTGGACAGATTCCCTCCTGAAGAACATTGTATCTTGGCAAAACCAAGTGTCATCATTGATTCCGGGGGCAGAATTATTGTCTGGTATTTGCCTGGAGCCATGACCAGCATGATAATGGTCTGTCATCTATTGGCATTCATTTTGTATTTCATCTCATCCGGGTGTATCCAGACAGATATGCATTGTGCTACAAACTCCATGGGCAATTTGCTGAACAATAGCATCACGACCAGCAAGCCTACTGAATGGCGGACTCACAAGTCCAATTTCTATCCGAGTTTGGATGAGAAGATCACCCCAGGTTGCATCAATATATCTCCAGGCTTGGTTTCAGCAAGGAAGAGAGGTACATCCTGTTCATATGAATTCAGGTTACCCATCTGAAGTGTCATAGAAATACGGTTTCCCAAATCTTGATCCAGAAGATGGTTTCTCACCTGATGTATCAGCCACATTAAAGGGAGTTGATGGTCACAATATCACGACCTCCCTCCAAAGGTCTGGTATCCTTGTCTCTGCTGCACTTCATGTCATGCATCCGGATCTCTATCTTGCTGGAATTCAAACCCAAGTCAGACTGGGTGAATGGGCGAGCCAGTATGAGTTGCATGATATGTGCTATCATTTACAACATTGGACATCTGTTTTCAATGTGGTGTCAGTCATTTGCAATCATCGGTCACCACCTCATAGAGATCCGAAATGTCGACCAGAGGCATTTGATATCATGACCACCACAGGTATTTACCATCCGGTCATCACGGATTTCATTAATCTTGGGATAAAATTCTTATATAACTCCGGGTCAATGTTGGCCTCATCGTGTCGGCTTGTGAGACATCATATGCATGTGGAGGAGGGCAACCGGATTGTTACTGCATGGTACATGTGAGATAGTATCCATAACTTTGTTGGAACTCCAAGAACAGAGTACGCAAAATATGGCTATGTGAAATATGGTGACCCGGTCAAGCAGAGTGCCTCTGTGTAGAGACGTTATTGTACACATTGTATACAAATTTTAGTCAGATGGCCCCTTGAGTACCTACCTGATCTATACTACATACTCTCATAGAGACTGGATGATAACTTTGACCGGATGTCTGGTGTCACATACTCCGGCCCACCTGTTTGCCTTAGGTACACACATACTAGGCCCACCTGTTTGCCTCGAGTACACACATACTCTGGCCCACCCTGTTTGCCTCGAGTACACACATACTCTGGCCCACCTGTTTGCCTCGAGTACACACATACTCTGGCCCACCTGTTTGCCTTAAGTACACATCCCCCAGCCCACCCATTTGCCTTGGGTACACACATAACCCAGCCCACCTGTTCGCCCTGGGTACACACATTCACCCAGCCCACACATTCATCCAGCCCATCCGTGTGTAAGTTGGGTACACACATCTGCCCTGTCCACCTGTTTGACCCATTACACACATCCGTCTGGTCAACATGCATACCCAGCCCATCCCTGTGCGAGTCCATATCTGTCCGGCCAACCTGCATACCCGGCCCATCTGTTTCCTTGTATGCATTTGGCCCATTCCTCTCCGGGAATCAGCCTCGGCCCATCCATGTGAGGTGGGTACACATCCGTCTGGCCCACTCACTTTATACCCTTGGCCCACCTGTTTGCCCTGGGTACACACATTCCTCTGGCCCACCTGTTTGCCTTGGGTATACACATTACCTCAGCCCACCTGTTTGCCCTGGGTACACACATTACTCTGGCCCACCTGTCTCCACTGCACACTGTATTCATTACATATAATGTCCTATATAGTAGTATATCTATATACCAATGTCTATACTTTTTACCCTTGGCCTACCCGTCTCCATTGTAAGACCGGATTCACCATAATGTCCTGTATACTAGTACATTCCTATACTACTGTCTGTATTATATACCCCTGGCCCATCCATTTGTCTCGGGTACACACATGACCTCGGCCCACCCATGTATCATGGTACAATTATTGGCATGGGCCCACATGGGATAGCCCGTCCCCATTGGTACATTGTCACGTTTGGCTGCCCATCTGAGACGGGTGAATTCACTGAAGGGGCTCTATGATGAACCGCGACACGATCACATGACCCGCACGTAACGGTATGACATGGACGCGAACGAAACAAACTTTGATTCTTGAGGTCTTGCTCATCATCATGAATGACAGCAAAATAGGACTGCTTGGACGCTGCAGCAGATGAAGTGGAAGGCTAATGAGCAATTAGCAGCATTCCCAATCGATGAAGAGACGGTTACCTTTGGACACGACCCGACATGCAGTGTGCGCCACTATGCCATTACCCAGAGATCAGCGCTCTGCATGCATAAATTGTATTTCAGGAAAGAAAGGTGCGTGAGTTGTTCATCTGAACTTACCAAGCCGCTGTAACTCGCAAGTAGGCGTTCCTTGTTGTTCTTGGCGACGCAGGCCTCACCATCGATGGCTGCCCCGTGATCCCATCTATTAACGCCTCACTTCCCACAACGAATCCCGTCTCTAATAGCTGCGAAATTGAAATACACAAGAAACATTTCATATCCTCCTACCTGCCCAAGCCGTTACGTTCTCCACTATACAACATCGATTCACCAGTAAAGCCTGAAAATAGCAGTGGCGGACGGAGGAAATTACGAACGAGCATGATCTACGGCGCTCAAGTATTACCCCTCGTGGAAAGCCCTCTTTAGATCCACTCGCAAACCTCTGCATTCTCCAGAGTCCACTCAAGCAGCCCATGCCTTCCCCACATAAACCCTCTGCCCTAAAGAACTCCCATGTCTCAGAACCAGAGTCACACTCCACGTGTTTTACAGGAGAATAAGGACCTTGTCATCCTCGAAAGTGTCGATGTCCAAGCCCTCTTCTACTCACCCCGCCTGTGCAACGACTGGGATCGGTTTCTGAAAAGTCTGGAGGACATGGGATTGGACTTTCATGTTGTGTTAGAATTCTGGGATCAATGTTGTTGTACTGTCAACTGGTGATATGCAGACAAGGGCATCAGCTGGCGCTAAAGAACGAAGGTACGAATCTCTTTGCGCCCATGATGGAATGCATGACAAAATAATTTTATCGCCGCCCATTCAGGTGACACTCTTGGATTGTATTTAACGTAGTAAAATGGTCATGACATGCACGAAGTGCGCGCAAGACTAGCGCGCATGACCGCTAAGAAAGAAGAGTCATTCAGCTGAAGATTCTCCGCACCGAACCGTACGACCCGGTACTTTTGACAGTCGTTGGCCGAAGAGAAGGTACTAGATTAAATCCTGCCGTTGGACATGCGTTGGGCCCGGCTATCAACTGCAGTCAGACAGCGAGGGTTGCTTATCGTGGAACAGACGTACATTCCATGTACACGTTTAGTTGAGACAGAGCGTCAGGTGCTGAAGGGCCCGGCCGATCATGAATTAAACTCAGTACTCGAATTTGTGATCTCCATCTGCTCGCCACTGTGAGTTCGGTAATGCCCTTATTCCGCTGCTGCATCAACGTTTTGCTACAAAATGTTGTTCCTTTTGTAAACGACGCTTTAACCCTAAACGCGCGTGCTTCTACTAGTCTAACTATAAGCATCGTAAAACCGCCATTTTCGCCGTCCAAACGACTCTGATGGGCTGGCTGTTTATGTGCATGTGACCACCCCAGATCTAGTTGATCGATCGATCGGATCATTACTTTGCTGTAAGCTGACGCTCGCCGTAACATATAAACTGTGAACAGGATTCAGATGGCTCTTCGGTATACTCTAACACAATGCGCCTGCTACCTTTCTGCTTCCTCCTTTACCTCTTTGGAGTTATCCAAGCTGTACCTACTACAAACACAACTAGTAGCAACGTTTCTGAAGCTGAAGTCCCATTATTCACAAATACTAGAACCATGTGGAACATCGTGTCCAGCTCACTTCTCACTATGTTTGCGTGTGTATATAGCGCCATTCACCCCAATATCCCGAGTCCTAAGGACAGCCTCGTTGTTATTCTGTGGCGACGACTTGGCATCATGATGATGGCACTAATTGCTCCTGAACTGATCGTCATATGGGCTGTGCGCCAGTGGATTAGCGCTCGCCATGTTACCAGACAGTTCAAGGAATCTGGACATTTCGGTGTTCCTCAGCCACAAGAGCAGCCTGGAGGTGGGCCGTGCCATTCGAAACTGTATACGTTTCTTGAGCAACTTACTATGCACGTCATTAGACTCGGATCATGGTTCCATTGACTTGGAAGCAACTGTAGAGCAATATAACGTCGAAGGTGAGCTCGACATTCTATTTTGCCGCACCCGGAGAATGACTCACCTGGTTCTCAAGACCCTGAAGGTGGCCCTACTGTTCCTTCGGAAATTCATATTACTTCAGCGCCCACTCCAGGATGTGGGGGTACATATGCTCAGGCTCTTGCGAAGCCATTCAAAAGATGTTCAAAGCCTATGTATCGGAACAATCTGAAGGCAAGTCCAATTCCGAGTACTCACCTAAATATTGACTCATCTACATTCGTAGATTATACATGGACTCATACACACAGTTTCTTTATGTTGATGGGTGGTTTCATGCTTTATGTGGACGGGAAACCCTACCTCACACTACGGCCTGATCGCATGCTCGAACTGATACATGACAAGTCTATCGACATCCCTACCCTAACAGTGAACCGGATTCATGACAAGAGCAAAGGAAATGCGATATCGAAAGGATTGATCATCCTTCAAGTGACTTGGTTTGTCATTCAGCTCATTACGCGTGCTATCTATCACCTCGAAACCACCCAGCTCGAAGTGGGGACACTGGCTTTTGCGGTTCTCAATTTTTTAAGTTATGTTGCGTGGTGGAACAAGCCTCTCAACGTGCAATGTCCATATCCAGTGTACTTGAAATCAACCGAGTCAAGGCCAGAGCATCACATTAAGTATGTATGCGCCTCAACAATTATACTGCTGTTGATTATGTCTGCCTTAGTGTTAATGAAGCAGAAGACCATAATTGGATTCTCACGATCTGGGATTCATACTTCGAAATACTAGGCGCGTCCGACTTCCAAAAGCTCCGAGTTCCAACATTTGATGGCAGTATCGCACTCGAACTTTTGGACCAGCTAGTTCTTGCGCTTGCTGGATTGCTTATGGCAACCATATTTGGCGGTGTCCATTGTATGGCTTGGTTTTTTGCCTTCCCCACATATCAGGAACAGGTCCTCTGGCGCATGAGCGCCATTGCTATATCTTGCACACCCAGCTGCGTTTTTGCATGTTTTCCAGTAATACTCTGCACACTAGTAGTCCTGCCGTATGCAACCATGATTTCATGGTTATTTATGTTCATAGTGTGTCCCATCCTGTACATCATAGGACGTGCCATCCTCTTGGTGCTCATGTTCACCACTTTACGCGATCTTCCTCCTGACGCATACAAGGCGGTGTCGTGGACCGCCTTGATGCCTCACTTGTAGTTCTTGGCTATAATGCCTGTGGGCGCAATGCATTTAGCTTGCTCAATATCAATGCTCGTGCACATGAACGAACCCGACATGAACGGCAGCGGAATTGTGCGGTTTTGGACACCGCGGCTGATGAACGAAGAGGTGGCAGGATTCCCAGTCGATGAGAAGGCAGCACGTTGACTTTGAACGCGACCTCATGTTGTAGTTTTCGCCATTATAGTTATTTCCCAGAGATCAGCGCTCTGAACGCAGAAATTGAGTATCTGGAAATATAGGTGCGTGAAGTAACTACCAAATGAACTTCACTGATGTGGTTGCTGAAAATTACTCCCGCCGAGTTCTATACAAGGCTAAGTCTGCTAGGATGGCTATTCTGTTTGTTCTACTTACCTGAGACTACCGGGATGAGCCCCGAGGAGATCCGCCTTTTGGGATGGGTTTGGAGGACAGTGTCAGGAATCAATAGCGAAAAATGATGAGATAGCGGGTCGATGAGTGCGCAGAAATACCTATCTCCGAGCATATTGAGAACTGCAATATGATTGCTGATACCAGGGATGAACAGTCGACGGATACACGCACGTATTTTGCACAACCCGACATTCACCGAAGTTGCTACCATTTTACACGCCGCTCATAAGGCTGCACGATAGCAATGTGTGTCATTCAATAAACGAGAGAAGCTCATGGTGCATCTATCATTAAGCTTTCGTCGCCGTCCAGAAAGCAGTTTTATAAACATATCCCAGCATAGACCGGGAATTACTCGTGTAAGTCGTGTCTATCGTTCGCTCATCCTGATAGCAGATCGCTCTCGTCAGATTTACACAGCGGAATGCGATATAAAGACTTACAGAGATCACAAAACCGATTTTTCGAGCCAGCATTTTGACTTCTTCGAGATCAAGTTCAATGGATGGATCATTGGTTGCATTATTTTCGAAGTGCCAGAGCAGCGGGCCTGATATGTGGTCAGCAGGAAAGCTGGGACAAAGCTACCGCTCTGACCCATGTTAATCCATACTCCACCAGGTGCCAATATCCTGTGAATTATACGAAGGTAGTTGACGATATTCTTTGCCTGAATTAGCTTCATTAGCATAAAATACACCTGAACGGAAACAAATCCCTACAGTATCAATAAAGAAACATGTCAGAACAGCGTCCCATTGCCCCGCCTGTGGTTCGAAATTGCCTTCTTCGTATTCTGTTCCATAAATCTCCTCGAAGTCGCCTGAAACGTTGAGAAGCCAAGATACTCAAAGGACCTGTCAATAATCATACCCGCAACCAAGGAAAATTCGAGCCAGCTGGTAGGGCCGAGGGAAGGACATCGGGTATTTTCACTGGGCGTAACATTGCTTCACGGTCAGGAAGGTTGGAGAAAGAATGGACATAAGGGTATATGGTGTATTGTCCAATCGCGTCAGTCCTGCGACCAGAATCAAATGTTTAGTCGCACACTCAGATCCCTGCTTTTCTTACCTATTTAAAATAAGATAAGAAGCAAGAAGCATGTAGTGAGAGAATTCATTTCCCTGACAGGCGAACCCTAGCGGACTGACTAAGTCCAAATCGGAAGAGAGATACACAAGCTCCGCAAACCTAAATTCGCAACATCATAAGCCAACCGGCCAAGGCCTGCACCAGGAACGAGCACCCGGATATTTTGTCTGGTAGAGTAATACGTTTATGTTGTCAAGAGGAAAGTTTAGAGCCTGAACTAACCTTAACTCCGGAGATGGTTTGTCCGAGAAATGCGCGACCAGCGCGTCTTTGATTGGCGTATAACACGTGTCCCGTTCTTCTTTTCCCTGGGATGCAAGCCCAAGTTACATAATTTGAAAAGGGGTAGAATTATAAGTTTACCTCTTGACTCCAGTCCCGTACGAATTGCTTCAGAGTGCTTCGCAACTTGTCCATGTCGAAGTCCGTAGGTTTGTACTTTCGCTGATACTGGCTGACAGCTCTGCGATCTGGGGTGACATTCTCATGGTCATGCGAGTGACTGTGGTGATGCGGGTGACCATGAGAATGTGAATGCGCGTCACCTGCACAACATTGGCATTGGTAAGCACAAATCGGATTCTGTCTCGCACAAGTACAAACCATGCGAAAGGTCATGAAAAGTCCGAAGGTCAGCATTATCATCACCTGCATCTTTTGGAAAGTCGAGATCATGGCCAAAGATCTCGGGGTTTGCAACAATCAGCTTCAAGAATTCTGCATTGTCCAGAATGGCTCTATCCACTTCTTGAAGTTTTTGTCGGTACCCAAGAACGTCGAGAAGTTCTTTGTCACCCTGAGAAAGTGTGTAGATGTCTTTTCGTCGCCTGTTATTGGCTGCTAGCTGAATGTGTCGGACAAGCAAGTTATTCATAAGGTGACAGTGTGGTGCATGATGATTAAGAATACCTACCGAATATTGGGCGTATTGCTGGAATGTTGCGATGACATTAGAAAAATGTTTTTGCTCCTCTTCGATGTCAGCGTCCGAGAATGTTTGGGACATTGTTCGAGAGACAAGTGTAAGTTCCACGAGGTAAGATCAACGTGATTCGAAGCAACCGAGTCAGAAAAGGGTACTTAATTATAGACACTATGGCACACATGGATGAGTCAGCGACTTCCGAATTCAACAACATCAAACAAAGTAGTCCCCACGAAGACTCGGACTCCTACTAGCACTGCTGCCAGTTGTGATATGACCGGTGTCGTCAGGTAATCTCCGTTGGCTCACTCAAATCTTATTGTTTAGACTTCTTTGGGTAATGCCGAGCAACAGCCATGACAATTGGCTTGACTACCTTGGCATAGCACCGTGACAGCTGCCAGTGGGCACTGACTACGAGTTCAACTTCATCTTTTTTGATAGAACTCGAAGATATACGAGGAAAGATCTTCGTTCCTGACACTATTTTTTGATGCATTCTATATGGCTGCCATAGTGCGGAGCTCCGTATCCAGTTTCCTTGCGCTGATAGTATCTTACTGGCACGCCCACTCGGTGACAGATCGCCTCACACATCTAGTCCTTATGACTTACGCACAGCATATGAGGCCCACGTGAATATATAATCTGGATCGATCCAATGCGCTCACCTTGCCTTCAGAATGCCTGGAGCAGCAATAACTATTGGACCAGCGGTGGTTGGATCGATGATCGCTGGCTACTTATTTGGGTGCTCGACAATGCAAACATACACTTACTATAAACGTTTTCCAGGTGATAGAAGAGTCTTCCAAATTTTGGTGTGTTATGCCTGCCTTGCTTCTAGTTAAAGCTAATCGAAGTAGGTGGCAGCCGTGATGTATGTATCGATGCATTTCGATATCGACTTCAAAGCCTGATTCATCTCAGGATGCTGACATTTGCACATATTATCTGCATCATGTATTGGACATGGACTCTAACCGTCACGGGTTGCGAGAATCCTGACGGTGTGACGATATTCTCCAGCTCTCGAGATGCAAATATCGTCCTGACACCTCTGATTAGCACTCTTGTTCAGGTAGGTAACGATAGATTCAAGTAAAAATCCATACCACTTAAATTTGCAGATGTTTTTTATCTATAGATTGTTCAAATTCTCAGGAAGCAAGATGCTCGCCGCGTTTTGTGGCATTTTCAGCATGTTGACTCTTACTGGCACTTTGGTAGATGCAGCCAAGGCACTAGACATTCCCACGAACCGAACAGGAAAAAACGCACTAAATTGGTTGACAATCCTGACTCTCGTTGCAGCTACTGTTTGCGATCTGGTAATCACGATCGGTCTGGTGTATTTCCTGCAGCGTGAACGCAGGCGGACCATATTTGACCAGTAAGCTGTACCATCTCAGGGTCTCTCCTCTCAACAATTCCTTCCAGAATACATAATATCGCTGTCCGTATAACTCTTTGGGTAATTGAAACTGGTCTTGCCACTAGGTGAGCAAACCTTGCATACGAAGGTTTGACCATGGTATTGATATTCACAGCATGTCTACTATTTTGGTTATTGTCCTCGTGAGTCCATCACGATTGTGATGAGCACTGCTGATGTCAATAGTTTTGTGCCACGAGGAACACTTGTGAGGCAGTTCGTCGTAGCTATGGAATCATATCTGAACCTTTCCACTTTAGTCTTGTGGACTGCTGTTTACAACGTTCTTGCTGATGGTGAGCATTGCTTTTCACGACCTGATTTACATGTGTTGCTTAATTTTAAATAGTTTATACAAATTCGCTTCTGGCCGCGTGAGTCACTTCAGGGGGATCAACCATGACTAGAGCTGTTAACGCGGATACAGACTCAATAGCCGTGAGACCACTTGCAGGCGGGATACTCGTGTTATCGAGGTTTCCACTGGTTGTGACAAATCACTCAACCCTATCAGCGAAAAATCGGAGGGTGTTAATTAGATTGCCGGTTTTCCCTGTCTATTTCACACCGCTCCCAAAGCTACTGTAATGCTGTGTAGATCCACCTTCAATAATGACCGACGATGAGTCGACAGCCACGGTAGTCATTGCTTCCGTGAGTCAGTGACTCAAATCTCGCTCAGGTTCGGCTCCTTGACGTGAGCGCAAATCAGATATGCTCCGCATTAGTCAAAGTCAGTCAGGCTATTGACTCATTTTCTCGAATAAAAATCTTGAAATTTCAGTTGCTCAAACTAACACTGCGCAAACTTTTTCCCTTCTAGTAAACACCACACAAACATGCCACCTCTCAGCACCAAAGCATGGGAGAAAAGGGTACGCTGTGCTTATTTTACACTGGGAGGCGCTCACTAAACATGTCACAGCATTCCCGTAAACGCAGTAATGGAACTGTCCTACGTCGAAACCCAGGACGCGGGGATAGCTCTACTTGGAAAAGCAGGGGCTACATTTGTGCGGCTGCAGTCGACGGTCATTTGGTCGATGATGTTCATGACGCTGAGGAATACGACTCATCAGAGGGTTTTCCCACTGTGTCATTTAGCACGTTTTCCCTCTTTGACGGCGCACAGATGGTACCCTTCAAGCGCCAGCGCAAAGGTAAAGCGCATTATATTTATCATAACCTGACCCAGAAAAAGTGCTGACCGAACTTTAACATAGCCAAGAGCCGACTGGGGGACTTTGAAATCCTTGATTCGAATCCCAAAGTCATACCCATGAATGATAACTGCAGCGATACCGACGAGGACGAGTGGGAGAAAGTGAATTTACCAGATATTTCTGGCGGACGCATGACATACTCGCACGCACTCCAAAGTCTAGACGAGGGTTGAGTCGGTAGAATCCGCGTACCATAGTAGCATACATACTACCCGAACACTTAACGTACATAGTAGGGTGAACATAATCGTTTGGTTGAGAAAATCAGGACAGAAAACTAAACAACCAACATCCATTCGACACAACATCATGCTCGTGACCTCGTCGCCCGCGTCGTGCGCTTCACCTCCGCCTCCTTCTTCCGCTCACCCTCATCCTCTTTCGAACTCGATGGGGTATTTTCCTTATCCACCGCTGTCACCGCACGCCTGCGGGTCGTTGATGTGCTCTTCGCCTTGCCAGGAACCATAGTATCGACATCCTCCTCTTTCACAGGTGCGGTCACCGCCCGTGTGCGTCTCGCCCTCTGTATGGGAGCCGGGGCTTCAGGCTGCGCGATTGAATCAAGGGGGTCATCCCCATCAGCATCATCGTCGCCTTCCGTACTACGCATCTTGCTCCGTGAGGGGCACGGGTTGCCGTGGTTGCGGCCTTTGGCTTCGCAAAAACTCGTGGGCGTGCCTTTGTTGGCTCAGATCGAGCAACTGGGACAGGGGTGGCACGACTGCGGGCCGCCGGGTTTTTTGAGGCCTGCAGGAGTGAAATGAGATGTTCGCGATAGGAAGAAGGAAGGAAAAGTACCGTTTCAACGTCTATTTTCGGTTTTCTTGCTGTTGTGGTAGTAACTATACGAGCCCTAGGCTCAGTACTGGCATCTCGCGTCTTTGACGCGGCAGCAGGCTCTTCGTCCTAAATAACATATGATCGGTCATCCACAAGACCTATCAAGAGGATGCATACCGAGTTATCAGTTGTGACCCCTTTGCGCGCACGAAGTAGACGCGCTCTCGCAGGTTTCTTTTGTGCGGCAGGTTGAGGTGGAATCTCTCGAATCTCGTCTTCGTCCGCTTCGTCTTCTGCATCTGGTTCAGCTACTGGCTCTGGTTCTGGCATTTTTGCTTTTCTTTCTCTTTCTCAGCACGTTTTGGAAGTGCAATTGGTACCCTTTTCGTAACCACTGTCTCCACACGCGAAACAGTCCTGGAAGTCGATGACTCCCTCTCCTTGGAAGCAGTAACCCCCGTGGCTGTA